>NW_017671983.1:79411-229124 GCF_001879085.1 Nicotiana attenuata
TGTTTAACCAAAAAGTGGAATTTCGGTCAAAGCTTTATTTTAGAAGAACTCGGGTTACTAATAATCAAAAAATGAATAAAGGAAATTAATTTTGCTAACAATAAGATGAACAGAAGAAAACAAAGTAAATCAGTATATTCCGATGATAATCCGTCCATTACAAATGATCAGGTTGCCCCTTTTATAGCTATTTCTAGTTGATACGTTTTGCCTTTGTCATAATAAGGCCATTATAGACATTTAAAGGCATTTAATGCTACGTTACAATCATTGTAATTCAATACAGATTCTCTAACGTTCTCAGTATTTAATGCCTATTAAATGTTATATCCGTTCCCACTTTTGCTGTCACGTTCATTCTTTTAGCTTGACTTTTGAACATAAAGAGGTGCGGGTACGGAGTTTGTTGAATCTCTGCTCTTGCATGTCATATCCCGTGCCTCTTTAACTATTCTCTGCTGATCGTCATCCTTTGACCAGTCTACATGTCATGGCACGTCATCTTTCATTAAATTCAATATATATAAACTTAATTTTTACCAATACAACTTCGACCTCGCTCGAATTTACACCCTAACAGCCCCCGGCCGTTGCCAAGTGAAAGTAAAATTCGACCTCGTTCAAATTCATAACGGGTCACACTTTAACCTCGCTCGAATTTACACCCTAGTGGCCCCCGGCTGTTGCCAAGTGAGTAAAATTTGATCTCGTTTGAATTCATAATGGGTCACACTTTTACCTCGCTCGAATTTACACCCTAACGGCCCCCGACCATCGCCAAGTGAAAGTAAAATTCGACCTCGTTCGAATTCATAATGGGTCACAATTTGACCTTGCTCGAATTTGCACCCTTACGGCCCCCGCCCATTGCCAAACGGAAGTCTAAATTCGATCTCGCTCGAATTAACAAATCAAAATTCAACCTCTTCGAACTCATAACGGGTCATAATTTGACCTCGCTCGAATTTACGTCCCCAGCCATCGCCAGGCGGAAGCAAAATTTGACCTCGCTCGAATATACAAGTCAAAGCCGACTTCGCCCAAGCTGGCAAGCCTGATTTTGACCTCGCTCTAATATACAAGTCAAAGCCAACTTCGCCCAAGCTGGCAAGCCTGATTTCAACCTCGCTCGAATATACAAGTCAAAGTCGACTTCACCCAAGCTGGCAAGCCTGATTTCGACCTCGCTCGAATATACAAGTCAAAACAGACTTCGCCCAAGCTGGCAAACCTGATTTCGACCTCGCTCGGATATACAAGTCAAAACTGACTTCGCCCAAATTGGAAAATTCGAAAATCAAAAGTCAACCTCGCTCGAGTTTGCAGATCAAAAGTGACTTCATTCGAACTCACAAAATGAGATCCGGTCTCGCTCGAATCAAGCAAACTAAATTCGACCTCATTCGAATTCCCGATTAAAAATCAGGGACTCATCACGGGGAAATTCGAAGATCTTTTTCAAAAAAAAAAAGAGAAAGTCAAAAGACATATAACCAAAGGCAAAATGGCTATTTTATTAAAAAGATTTACATACGCAACGGCCGCGCCTTACAAAAGGCCAAAAAGCGGGCCCCCAAGAAAAAGATGAAAACTGTCACGCCCCAACTTTGGGAGGCGTGGCTGGCACCCGGTGCCGCACTGACCCGAGCGAACCACTCTGTAACTCATTCATTCCTTTTGTAACTATCATGGGCCAACATAGCCACAACTCTTAATATATAATTATAAGTGGGCAACACTGTATCAATAAACTATCGTTCTTAAAATAGGAATACATATGGGCTGTTAAGGCCTCTGACATACTGTACAAAATGAATCTTTATCTATAAAACCTCTAAGATTATTTGACATCAAATGGGACAGGGTACCGGCTGACCCATAAGTATGTAGCAAAACTCTGACACGATGACTCATAGACTCGGCTGCACTCCGAATGAGGTGGAGTCTTACCGATCCTTCGCTGAATGCTAACCTCGTTTACTATGAGGGCTCGTCAAACTGATTATCTATACCTGCTGATACTGACTCAACTCTCTCAATATAGTAAGTAAAATAGCTGTCCGACCCTATAAAGGCTCGGTATATATGTATAACTGCTCTGCCGTAGTAGGCTCGCTCATAGGCGCTCGGCCATACTAGGCTCTGTATCTCGACCAACCGGGCTCGCTCATAAGCGCTCGGCCATACTAGGCTCTGTATATATATAACTGCTCTGCCGTAGTAGGCTCGCTCACAGGCGCTCGGCCATACTAGGCTCTGTATCTCGACCAACTGGGCTCGCTCATAAGCGCTCAGCCATAGTAGGCAAGGTATATAACTTACCATCTGATTAGAGGTTGCCCAATAGGGGTCTGCCCATCTATTATAACTCGATGGTAATGAAAATACTTTTAATACTGTATATATGTAAACTCTCTGCTCTCTTTTTATATTCTAAATCGTTCTTCATCTGGCCATTCGTTTCCCGTCTTCAAGAATTTCTAAGGAATATCTCCTCCTATATAACAATTATGATACATATATGCTACTCAGATTTTACAAAGAAATTTACAATTGTGCGCATTTCAATACACCCACTAATTCTCTATAACAATTGCGACATACTTATATAACTGCATATATTTACAACATTTCATTTATAGATGTCCACTGTAAGCAATATACATCCGTCCCTCCAAACTAGCTACTTAATTATTTTAATTTTTATAGGCCATTTGGCACATATTTACCAAGTACATCTTTGTCACAATCACTTGAAGAAAACCAACCATGGTACTTAAGAAAAAGGAAAAATGGTCGCAGAATACTTAAGGAACAGTGGAGGAGAAAAAGAAAAAAAAATACCTTGATATATGAAACTACTATATGCAGCCGCAATTTCGAACCACGTCATGCAGATATATGATCTCCCCAAAACAACCCTCAACAAGATAGAATCTATTCAAAGAAACTTCCTATGGGGTATGCACGGAGGAAAAAAAAAAAATGCCACCTTGTTAAATGAAGCATAGTCACAATGCCTAAAAAACAAGGGGGTTTGGGTATTCCCAACACCCATTGAAAAAATTCCTCTTTCACTGCGGCATTAGCTTGGAGATATAGAAAAGAGAAAGAGGCCCTATGGGTCAAAACTATATCTAGTAAATATGACCATAGGAAAAGCAAGAATATAGGCTCTCATACTTGGAAGGTCATTAGGAAAGGCTCTGTAATTTGCAATGCTAATACCAAATGGCTGGTAGGAAATGAGACATCCATCAACCTATGGCACGATAAATGGATAAATCAATTAGGAGCTCTTAGAGACTACATTCAGGGTTCCATTCCTATTAGGGAGCTAGACCTAAATCTCTACTGCGTTATTAAAAACGGAATATTCGACCTTAGAGACTTGTCCTTTGGATTACCCCCAGATATAGTCTCCAAGATAAACTGCACTTACATAAAACAAACTACGCCCACCACTGACTCATATATTTGGGACTCAAAGGGTTACAACTATTTCTCCGTTAAGGCTGCCTACGAAGCAATCTCAGATTTTACATGCAATAAAAAAGACTACTCTTGGCTCTGGAAAACCAACTCCCTGAACAAAATTGAAATATGGCTCATGTGTAGGAAACCCAGGAGTGGGAGGAATAGGAGGGGTGTTTAGGGATAATAGGGGTCAATGGATCTTAGGTTTCAATATGATAATCGACCATGCTACTAACATATATATGGAAATTCTGGCCCTACTCCATGGAGTCAAACTAGCACTAACAGAAAAACTCTTCCCATTAGTAATAGAGACGGACTGTTTGGAACTAATAAATCTCCTAAATTCTAATAATTGCCTCTACCAAAACTTGATTGATGATTGCAGGTACCTATTGCGGAAGGTGAATGATCCACAGCTGAAGCATGTTTTTAGGGAGGCTAATGGAGTGGCGGACCTATTAGCTAAAAATAGTTGTAGCTTGGACACTTTTTATATTTTGCAAACTTATGCTATTCCGGCTATTTTTGTTTTTCATGTACTTAAAAGAGACAGTCTAGGCACTATGTTGTCTAGACTGATCTCTAGTTGTAATAACTTTTAGCTTGTTATTGTTTGAATAAATCGTTTATTACAAAAAAAAAAAAAAAAATTAGGTAGTTTCAGTAAACACCAAATGATAGTAGTTCTGCTCAAAGTAGTTGTCACTAGGAGTTGCTATCAGTTCAAACTTCGAATGCAGCATGTTATTTAACCAAGTGCAGAAAATCAAAATTTACAATAGATAAATAAAGCAAAATGTTTCTCACATGCTGGATGAGTCAAAATCACAACGAAAGACCACCTTGAAACCTTACCCTCTGTCCGTTCTATATTGCAGTGTAATTTGGTTTGAGCATGGTATCATGTTGGATGAGTCATTCATGGAAAGGAGGGGGTGCTGCCACGTGTGGAGGGTAGTCTTATCCAAATATTTAATTAATTATTTAGGTAATGACTCGTTACCCGATAATTAATCAATTACTCACGTAATTAAAAATTATCCCAAATTACTTAGAATACTATTCACTTTTAATACATTTTATATATCATACTACAATATACTTTACTATCATGGTCATGTGGTACCATATAAAATCAATACATACATTATTATTTTATTAAAATATCCATGTAAAAATACATATATTTTCTCAGCTTTTAATTTTCCTAATCTCATATAAATAGTATAAATTTTCGTATGCCTAATTCTTAAGATGTAAAAAGATAACCTTCTTTTCTTGTGAAAAAAATAATTTCTATCTTTACAATAAAGAAATCTCATAACTTTCCTACATTATGTGTATAATTTACCATATCCGAAAATAGTAATAATGATAACTATCCAAAATTATACTTATAAAACTTTTACTAAAATATTCCACTTAAAAAAAAATATCACACTAACATAATATCTAGCAAAACCATTTGGATGAAATTATGTTCTGATATTAGTTCTCTTCCATTATTAAAAAATATTTTTCAGCAAATCAGAAATAACAACTGCCTTATCAACTCTATACAATCTCAACTTTTATTTATAATACCTTTTATGCCTACCAATATTGGTGACTCGCCAAATCGCTACTGTTCTACTCCCACCTACTTAAAATGCTTCCTATAAAATACTCCCGTTAATCCCTTCGAACTCATGTGAACTTATTACGGCACATCCTAATGCTAAGGTACGGGATGTAACAAAAACAAACAACAACAAAAAAAACTAAGTACAAAAGCTGCAAAAAAAAAAAAATCTTTTCACTCGGCAACATCTCCACCGCCGTTCTCCCCAGCATCGTCATCATCAGAAGGAAGCCCATCTTCAATTCAGCGCCCTCGCCGACCTCTGGTGTTGCAGGGTCATAACCGCAGGCAAGACGAGCCTCGCGTGCCTTCGCCCGAGCATCTTCAAAAGCGACCTCAGGAACGCTCCCAGCCTCCCACAAACCCTTGTATATATCTCGTTGGGCCTCATCATAGACCTATAGCTCGTACAAACAGCTGGGGATAGCGGTAGAGGCAGATTCTTGAGGGGGGGCCTGAGCTAACAGCTGCGCCTTCTCGGCCTCAAGAGCCATAACTCGGTCTTCCAAGATTGAAGCATCCCTATCAAGTTCCCCGATCCGCTCCTCGAGCCGTGCCTCCCTCAGTATGGTCATCGCCCTTTCGACTTCCTGCTCAGACCTGAGGACGCGGATAGTGTCTTCCAGCGCCACCACCCTCGCCAAAGGCGCCACTCGAGCCCCCTCGGCTCTCTCCAACTCGGCCACCTTCTGCTCTAGCTCGGCAACCTTGTCCGTCCATTCCGCACTCAGATTGGCGACTCTAGTAGCATTTTGCTCAATCTCAGCTCGCAAAGACAACACCTTCGCCTGAAAATCCTCGCACTCCGCTGCAACCCCTTTTCCTAACTCGAGCTCCTCGTCTTTAGCATTAAGTAGCTCCTCGAGCTCGCTGCATCTGCGGATAGACCGCATCAGTTCCTCATCTCTTTTCTCCAACTCCTCCCTAACGGATTGAGTATTGCCACTCGCCCTGAGTTGCGCATGCATTTCACGGCACCTGTTGCGGTACCGGCGATACTTTGCAGCCATCTTCAGAATGTCTTCAGCCCGCGTCTCAGCCCTACGAGCGCTCTCGATCTCTAACATGTAAGTCTAAAAAAAGGGAGTAGAAGGAAAAAGAGAGGAATCAGTGAAAGCAAAATGGCACCAAACAGAGAAAACAACGAAAGGAAACTCACCCGTAAGGCCATCCCGACCACACCGCTCGACAAAGCGGAATCATTGATCTCCCAAAGAGACTCACTTTCGGCGGCAGAGCACAGAAGGTCGAACTGGGGCACCAACTCCACCTTGTCCTCCAACAGGTTGAAGTCCGATGGAATCTCGAGCACGCGAGAAGTGCCTTCCGCCCTCACATCGACCCTGGTAAAGCCCTCCTCGAACATTCTCATATCCTCAGGATCAATGTCGGAATTAGATTCGTAGTCATCTACTACTACGCCTTTCAACATCTCATTAGTCGAAGAGGATGCGCGACCCTACCAAGATAACGATGGACCGCTCGGAACAATCGCGGCGGCCCCGGAACTCTGTCCCCCTACCACGGTGGTCTCCTCCACGACCGAAATAGGCGTCACTTTCACACCCAGGCCGGTATCACCGCCAGCTTCAGATACCACCAAAGTAGGGTCGCCCCTTGAGGTTGTACTAACCAAAGGCACCCCCTCCGACAACCTCCGCCTCTTTGACGGTGCCTCTTTGCCACAGTTGCGAGAAGGTTCGTCCATTGAACGGATCATGGAAATCGGAGTGCCCGACCGGGAAGCAACCTCCAGACGAACAGATCCAGTAGCGGACGCGGTTGGCCGAGCAACCAAACCTTGGGTGCCCTCATCCACAGTCACCCTCGGAACGGGCTGGGCTGAGGAAGCCGGCTGGCGGAAAGCAAGCGCGGGAGCCCTCACCCTTCTCACTCCTCTTCGACCTGTCAATAAGAAAAGAGTCGACCAAACAAGGGTAAGGTAAAAGAAACTACGAAGCAAAGAACAAAGTAACAGACCGTAACGAGCCGACTCACCAGCAAGAGGCTTGCGCCCAAACTTCTTATAGAAAGGTGCCCATTTTCAAATCCCCATCGTATGGGGGAGAATCACGCTCACCCACTCGCGAATATCAGCAACTAACGGAGGAGGTACCCTCTCGGCCGCAAAAACAAAAACAAACCCTCCACAAGTTCATTAAAGGGAGACGATTGACAACCAACTTGAGGAAAAAATGCATAAGGTAAAAAGAAAGGAAAACCTACGGGCGAAATTCCATGCCTCAGGAAACCCCGCCGGATCCGACACCGCATGCTCCATTCGTTCGTAGAAGTAATTCTCCCAAAAGCGGCGGTTGGTCTTGTTGTCCATCTTCACCACCAAACTCTTGGTCCCTTGGTGGCGTAGATGAATCATTGTGCCCCTAAGGAAATGAGGGGTGAATAGATGAAGCATGTGCTGAAGAGAGATTCCCCGACCGTCTAGCTCAGCGTACTTGCTAAGCATAAGGAGGAGCTTGTACATATACGGAGAGAGTTGAGCCGGACACACCTCATAGAAGCGGCAGAAGTCCACAGCCAGCAAGGGAAGAGGAAGTGCGTATCCAATGATAAACGGATACGCGTAGAACGCGCAGTAGCCCGGGCGGTGTATATGCACTATGTCCCGACCTGCCGGAACTAGCTCAATGTGATCGGGAATCCCCATTTGGCTTTGAACACCGTGAGCGCCGCAGCATCCATCACCTAGAAAACAGGTTCCGGCTCATCCTCGGCAGGGCTGTTAAAATCAGTCCTCGCATTCCCTGGATGGGGAACCACATCCTCCACCGTAGGAAAACTGTCGTCTTCCACCAGACCCACTTCCTCTTCTATTAGGGGTACATCATTCTCCGGCACCGGAGCACCAACGGCTCTATCAGAACGAGAAGAAGCACTAACCATTTTTTCTTTGGTTGAAAGAAACAGGAACGACAAGGGAAAAAAGGTAGTGGTCGCAAAAACTCCTAACAGAAACAGAAGTATGAGAAGTTGAAGAAGGAGAAGAGTTACAAAAATCTTTCGTGAGCGATTAAGAAGTGTAGCAGTCAAATGAAAAATCCTCTCCTATTTATAAAGATAAAATGCCCTGAGCGGGAAAGCCAAACGATGCCATTTCGAAAAATGGAAAGGGCACGAGAAATGACGCTATACGTAGAAAATGTGCGCCATGATGATGCATGATGAGCTTTAATGGCATTCTGAACAGACGTGATGGTTTGATACAACTCCCGAAACGTTACGTCGCTACCTCACCACGAGGTGTTCGCCCATCGCCCAAGGCACTCAGATTTCTCATAAGATTTCTGATCGACGAAGTTCGCCCATCGAAGTCGCTCAAAGGCGACCTCAATAGGCAGAGGGACTAACTGTATGGGTCGAAATCTGACCATGCGTGAATTAGCGCTAAAAGGAATGGCGAGGGGCCGACTAAGCCGTGGTTGTATCCATATGGCATCATGACGACAAGTATCCCGGCCGCTGCCGAGATAGAACTGCCAGAAATCTTGTACGCCGGAGTATAAGTCGTGACACTTAAAGGGAACGACCTGAAATACAATCATGAGATTAGGGTATTCTGGCTAAGGACCGTTGGACAAAAGGGAATGATTATTATATATATAGGAGGTAAGAGAACAAGAAAGGGGGCCTTTTCCCTTCATCGAAAAGAGAGAGAAGAACCGGAGAAGGCTTCTGAGGAAAAACAAGAGAAGGTTTAGATCTTGGCTATAAATCCTTGTAATCGTCGTTATTGAATCAATGAAGGTAGAGCTCGTAGCTGTTAACGACATTCTTTCTTTTCCTTCTCTAATCTTACATTACGGAACAGTACGTCAAGAATGTAAGGCTATATTTACATTTGATACTTTTTATATCTTAAAAATTTTATGAGCTTGGTTGTATCCTATTTTCTTATTCAATGTGCTTTGATATAGATCTAATTATCCTTGGCTAGTATTTATCCTTTATTTTCTTATTAATTGGTTTAACAAAAAGCTTGACACTTTTTGGTCAAACAGAAGTAACCTAATTATCAGCAAAGGCCGTGGTTGAAGAGTCAACAAGGACCAGGGCCGAGGTCGAGGACTCTTGACAGAATTATAACGGCTAGTTTTCGAGACAGGACATTAGAGAGAATATTCTAATGGATATTCTCTGCACTTGTACTATTAGGGTTTTCTTTTTAGGAACATGTTCCCCATAAATAGAAAAAAACATAACGATAGGGGACATGTGATATTTTTTTGTAAAAGAATACTTTGACTTGAGAAAGTGAATCGGATCTCATTGCTAATATACAAACATCACCTTTTTAATGAGATTCTTGTATACACTTTTTCCACTAGATCCGAGAATAACTCAAATATTCGAAGGATTGTCCATCACTCATCATTGTCAGAAAGAACATTCACTGATTCCATCCTTTCTTGGGTGACTCATCGATTTTATTTACTTAAATGCCATTTATTGCTATTCATTGATATCGAGTGCTGTATTATTGCCTTTGATCTCTGGAATTGTTATTGCATACTGTCGCCGCCATTCGAATATATCTGCATAATATCTGTTGCTTTATTGTAGAACTCTATCTTAGCGATATTATTGTTAGCTAAGATTAATCTTCATTTACATAAATTAATTATTTGAACCAAGATCTATATTTTTTGGTCAAACAGTAATATATTGGGAAATCTACAAGGCAATTAAGATGTGATGCGAGGTATGGATCAGCTAGAGTTTCTTTGGCCCGAATTAATGTCACGACCTGAAATTTCCACCTTCGGGACCGTGATGGAACCTAACATTTCACTTGTTAGGCAAGCCAACTTTAAAATATTCTTAACTATTTTTAAACAAACCAAATTAAATTGATATCAATTACTGAAATAAAGTGCGGAAGACCATAACAACCAAATTATCCAAATACATTCCTGAATCTGGTGTCACAAGTGCACGAGCTACTAGAATAATACAAATAAAGGTCTGAATAAAGTAAAGTTGTCTGAAGAGATTACACAGGATAAGGTAGAAGGGGACTACAGAACTGCGGACCTGTACAGTTATACCTCAAGTCTCCTCTGAGTAGCTGAATTCGAGCAAGCATATGGTACGCTGCTAGGACCAACTCCAAAATCTGCACAATAAGTACAGAATGTAGTATGAGTACAACCGACCCCATGTACTCCGTAAGTGTCGAGCCTAACCTCGACGAAGTAGTAACGAGGCTATGACAAGACACATACATGAACAACCTTGTCACGACCCAAAATTCCCACCTTTGGGACCGTGATGGTGCCTAACATTTCACTTGCGAGGCAAGCCAAAGTTAGAATAATATTAGTCACTTTAAATAAATTTAATTTAATTCATAACAACTAAACAATGCGGAATAAAAATCTGAAATAAAGTGATTAATTCATAATAACAACGATGTCTAAAAACCATCTCAGAACTGGTGTCATAAATGCTACTTGAATAATACAAATAAAGGTCTAAATGAAAATAAAGCTGGCTGAAAGAAATACACAACTATGATAGAGTGGGAGGGGACTTCAGAACTGCAAACGCCATGCAGCTATACCTCAAGTCTCCTCTGAATAGCTGAATCCGAGCAAGTCTAATGTGCGCCGCTAGGACCAACTCCGGTATCTGCACAATAAAGTGCAGTGTGTAGCATCAGTACAACCGACCCCATGTACTGGTGAGTGTCGAGCCTAACCTCGACCAAGTAGTGACGAGACTAAGGCGGGTCACTTACATCAACCTGTACGCAATAATAGTAATAATAATAATAATAGAAAGACAGGAATAGAAATAAAATAGTTAACTCATATCAACAATCGAAGCCAACTCAGGAGTCATAAACAATTATTACTTGAACAATTTCCGTTGCGGCGAGCAACCCAATCCCACAACCTATTCATTTTCAATTCTGTTATAGCGTGCAACCCGATCCTCCAATATATTCATTTTTATTTAATTCTATTGCAGCGTGCAACCCGATCCTCCAATATATTCATTTTCATTTAATTCTATTGTGGCGTGCAACCCGATCCTCCAATATAATCTTTTCAAACAATTTTGTTGCGGCGTACAATCCGCTTAACCGATATATTATATCAATCAATTTAAATCAATTCTGTTGCAGCGTGCAACCCGCTCCTCCAATATATTCACTCTCAATTCTGTTGCGGCGTGCAACCCGCTCCTCAAATAATATAATTTAATAATTCTTCCAAATGAAATTACTCCAATAAATGCAACAATTAACATGGAATTATTTGGAAAGTAAGCATACAATAATTATGATGTATTTAAGAAACAAGTAATGACAAGTAGAAATTAATTGTGGGAATTAAGAAGAAAATAGGAAATTTATTATTTAGTATGCTAAATGTCAAGTAGCAATTAAGTCACATAAATCACATAAGCATGTAGCGATTATAGAATGAATTCAAGGCATAATATTGAGCAAGGAATTTGAGAGAGATATTTAGTATAACAATTATTCATGATTTAAAATAATTTATGATTTTCAGAAAAATTATACAAACAATTAATTTGACGACGTATAGGCACTCGTCACCTTGCCTATACATTGTACACATGAAATTCACATAACAATTAATTCAAGGGTTCTATTCCCTCAAGTCAAGGTTAACCACAACACTTACCTTGCATTGCAATTTCGATCAATTACTCGACCACAACTTTTCCTTTTGAATTTATCTCTAAAATCTTCAAATCTATTCACAAACAATTCGAAATACTCAACACGAATCGTAGGAATTAATTCCATATGAATTTACTAATTTTTCGGATAAAAATCCGAAATTCATTATAATATTCGGCAGTGGGACCCACACTTTGAATCCCGAAAAAACTTACGAAATCCGAACACACATTCCAATACGAGTTCAACCACATAGAAATCATCGAATTCCGATGTCAAATGGACCTTCAAATCCTAAATTTTTATTTTTGGAAAATTTCAGAAAAACCCCAATTTCTTTCATCCAAATCCGAAATAAATGATGAATATTGACATTAATTTATGAAATTTAATTACTTTCGGATATAGAACACTTACCCAAGTTGAAATCGTGAAAAACCCCTTTGGAATCGACCAAATCCGAGACTTAAAACTCAAAAATTGAGTAAAAATGGTGAACTTTCGATTTTATGTGTTCTGTCCAGCATTTTCAGACGTGCGGACATTATCTTCGCATCTGCGGTCTCACATTTGCAAGACAGAACTCGCATTTGCGGAACAGGGCTGCCAGGCGAAGTTTCGCATCTGCGAACTTCAATGTCGCACCTGCGACATCGCAGAAGCGATCAAACGACCGCAAAAGCAGTCTCCTCCGCGGAAGACCTTGTGGCTTCGCAAGAGCGGTTGCGTATCTGCGCTCCATTTCTCTAAAGAAGCAGAGTTGCTATCCAGTGCCCAAGTCGCAAAAGCAACCGAAAATCTCGCAGAAGCGGCCTCGCACCTGCGGCAAATTTCCAGAATTTGCTCAAGTGCAATTCTTGATCCGATATCGATCCGAATCAACCTTGGGGAACTCGGGACCCCGTCCAAATATACCAACAAGTTCAAAAATACCATATGGACTCACTCTGGGTTTCAAATCACGCCAAACAACATCAAAATCTCAATTCACACCCCGATTCAGACTTATTAGTTTTTAAACTTTGGAATTTACAAACCTCATGCCGAAACCTATTAAATGAATCCGAAATGAATTCAAATTTGGCACACAAGTCATAAATAACACAACGGAGCTATTTCAATTTTTGAAATCTCAATCCGTGCCCGATATCAATAAAGTCAATTCCGTGGTCAAACTTTAGAAACCTTAAGCCTTTAGATTCCTAGTTTCCGTTAAATGGTGATAACTTGAGCTAGGAACCTCCGAATTTGATTACGGGAATACGTCCAAGTCACAAATCACGATAAGGACCTAACGAAACTGTCAAAACACTGATCCGAGTCTGTTTGCTCAAAATGTTGACCGAAGTCAACTTAGTTGAGTTTTAAAGCTCTAATTCTCATTTTAATCTATTTTTCACATAAAAACTTTCCGGAAAATTATATGGACTGCACATGCAAGTCGAGGAATGATTAATAGCACTTTTCAAGGTCTTAAAACACAGAAATGATTATTTAATTTAAAGATGACATTTTGGGTCATCACATTCTCCACCTCTAAAACAAATGTTCGTCCTCGAACGGAATTAGAAAAGTACCTGAGCTGGTGAAAAGATGTGGATATTTACTCCTCATGTCCAACTCGGACTCCCAGGTAGCTGCCTCAATCGGGTGACCTCTCCATTGTACCCGAACTGAAGGATAACTCTTAGACCTCAACTGTCGAACCTGTCGAGCTAGAATAGCTACCGGCTCCTCCTCATAAGTCAAATTATTGTCCAACTGGACTGAGGTGAAATCTAATACGTGAGACGGATCACCATGATATTTTTGAAGCATGGATACATGGAATACCGGATGAACTACTGATAAACTAGGTGGTAGTACAAGTTTGTAGGCTACTTCACCCACCCTCTCAAGAATTTCAAAGGATCCGATATACCTAGGGCTCAACTTGCCCTTCTTCCCGAATCTCATTACACCCTTCATAGGTGAAACCCGGAGCAATACTCTTTCTCCAGTCATGAATGCAACATCACAAACCTTACGGTTGGCATAACTCTTTTGCCTAGACTGAGCTGTACGAAGTCGATCTTCGATGATCTTGACCTTATCTAAGGCATTCTGTACCAACTCAATACCTAACAACCGAGCCTCTCCCGGTTCAAACCAGCCAACTGGCAAAAGGCATCACCTCTCATATAATCCGTCATACGGAGCCAATTGAATACTGGACTGGTAGTTGTTATTATAGGAAAACTCCGCAAGTGGCAAAAACTGATCCTAAGAACCTCCAAAGTCTATAACACAAGCGCGCAACATATCTTCCAATATCTGAATAGTGCGCTCGGACTATCCGTCTGTCTGTGGATGAAATGTTGTACTCAACACAACTCGCGTGCCTAACTCACGATGTACAGCCTTCTAGAAATACGAGGTGAACTGCGTACCTCAATCTGAAATAATAGACCCTGGCACACCGTGAAGGCGGATAATCTAACGGATATGAATCTCGGCTAATCGCTCTGAAGAATAGGTAACTGCCACTGGAATGAAATGTGCTGACTTAGTCAATGTCCACAATGACCCATACTGCGTCAAACTTCTTCTGAGTCCGTGGAAGTCCAACAACAAAATCCATAGTGATACGCTCCCACTTCCACTCAGGAATTTCTAACTTTTGAAGCAAACCACCAGGCCTCTGATGCTCGTACTTAACTTGCTGATGATTCAGACACCGAGCTACATATGCAATTATATCCTTTTTATTCTCCTCCACCAATAATGTTGCTGTAAATCTTGATACATTTTGGCGGTACCCAGATGAATAGAATACCGAGAACTGTGGGCCTCTTCAAGAATTAACTCACGAAGCCCATCCACATTAGGAACACAAATACGACCCTGCATCCGTAGCACTCCATCATCTCCCACAACAACCTGCTTGGCACCACCGTGCCGCACCGTGTCCTTAAGGACAAGCAAATGAGGATCGTCATATTGTCGCTCTCTAATGCGCTCATATAAAGAAGACCGTGCGACAGTACATGCTAGAACCCAACTGGGCTCTAAAATATCTAGCCTTACGAACTTGTTGGCCAAATTCTGAACATCTACAGCTAGCGGTCTCTCACCAATTGGAATATATGCAAGGCTGCCCATACTCACGGCTTTTCTACTCAAAGCATCGGCCACCACATTGGCCTTTCCCGGGTGATACACAATAGTAATATCATAGTTTTTCAACAGCTCTAACCATCTTCTCCGCCTCAAATTAAGATCTTTATGTCTGAATAGATATTGTAGACTACGATGATCTGTGAATACTTCGCATGACACGCCATAAAGGTAGTGTCTCCAAATCTTCAGTGCATGAACAATGGCTGCCAATTCTAAGTCATGAACAGGATAATTCTTCTCATAGACTTTTAACTGTCGCGACGCATATGCAATTACCTTGCCATATTGCATTAATGCTGCACCAATTCCAATATGAGATGCATCACAATACACTGTGTACGATCCTGAACCTGTGGGCAGCACCAACACTAGCACCGTAGTCAAAGCAGTCTTGAGCTTTTGGAAGCTCAACTCACACTCGTCTGACCATCTGAACGGGACACCTTTCTGAGTCAATTTGGTCAACGGGCTTGCTATAGATAAAAATCCTTCCACGAACCGGCGATAATAACCTGCCAAACCCAGGAAACTTCGTATCTCTGTAACTGAAGTCGGTCTAGGCCAGTTTTGATCTGCCTCAATCTTCTTAGGATCCACCTTTATGCCTTCCGCCGATACAACATGCCCCAAAAAGGCAACTGAGTTTAACCAAAACTCGCATTTTGAAATTTTGCATATAACTGATTTTTCTTCAAAGTCTGAAGCACAATCCGAAGATGTTGTTCATTCTCCTCTCGGCTGCTGGAGTAAATCAAAATGTCATCAATGAATACAACCACAAAAAATCCAGATAGGGCTTGAACACCCGATTCATCAAATCCATAAATGCTACTGGGGAATTAGTAAGCCCAAATGACATTAGTAGGAATTCATAAGGTCCATACCGGGTCCGAAAAGTTGTCTTAGGGACATCGAATGCCCTAATCTTCAACTGATGATAGCCAGAGCTCAAGTCAATCTTCGAGAACACTTTGGCACCCTGTAGTTGATCAAATAAATCATCAATTCTTGGCAATGGATATTTGTTCTTGATAGTTACCTTGTTCAACTGTCGATACTCAATACAAATCCGCATAGAGCCATTTTCTTCTTGACAAATAATACTGGTGCACCCTAGGGCAAGACACTAGGTCTAATAAATCCCTGATCAAGCAAGTCTTGTAGTTGCTCCTTCAGTTCTTTCAATTCCGGCGGGTCCATACGGTATGGTAGAATAGAAATAGGTTGAGTATCCGGAGCTAGATCAATACAGAAATCAATATCTCTGTCGGGTGGCATCCCCGGCAAATTAGCAGGAAATACCTTTAGAAATTCACGAACAACTAGAAATGAGTCCATAGAAGGAACATCCGCGCTGGGATCGCGAATATAAGCCAAGTAGGCTAGACACCCTTTCTCAACCATACGTCGAGCCTTCATATAAGAAACAACTCTGCTGATAGAATGACCAGGAGTTCTTTTCCACTCTAATCGAGGCAATCCCAGTATGGCTAAGGTCACCTTCTTGGCATGACAGTCCAATATAGCATGATAAGGTGATAGCCAATCCATACCCAATATGACATCAAAATCTACCATGTCGAGAAGTAGAAGATCCACACTAGTCTCAGGACTCCTAATAGTAACCACACATGAACGATAAACATGATTTACCACAACAGAATCTCCCACCGGTGTGGACACATACATAGACGCACTCAGAGAATCACGAGGCACAACCAAATATAAAGCAAAGTAGGAGGACACATAGGAATAAGTAGATCCTGGATCAAATAAAACTGAGGGATCTTTATGACAAACTAGGACAATACCTATGATCACGACACCGGATGACTCGGCCTCAGGCCTAGCTGGAAAAGCATAGAATCGGGGCTGGGCCCCACCAGTCTGAACTACATCTCTAGGATAGGCCATAGGTGACTGGCCTCCACCTCTAACAGTCTGACCTCCACCTCTAACATTCTAACCCCTGCCCCTAGCTGGTCGAGCGGGTGGTGGAGCAACCGGTGTCGGTATGATGGCACGAGAATTTTGCTGGGATCTGCTACTCAACAATCTAGGGCAATGCCTCCTGATGCTACTGAGGTTCCCGCACTCGTAACACCCATCCTGCTGCCGTGGCTGGTAAAGTTGAAGCTGACCCGAACGGGTCGGATAACCACCGTAGTGACTCTGAAGTGGTGGTGCATTGATAGGAGCTGAATGTGCACTGAATGCTGGCTGTCTAGGGTGAGGAATATAAGGACCATGACTCCCTGAAGCACCGTGAGAAGTCTGAAGTGCTGAATAAAATGGCCTGGGAGGATGTCCCCTATCAAAAGAACCCCTACCTCCAGATGAGGCACCTCTGAAGTTACCGGAATGACGGGGCCTCTTATCTGACAATGGCCCTCTCTCATGAGAAAGAACTATCTCAATACGCCTGGCAACATTAGCAGCCGCCTGGAAAGAAATCTCACTCCCACTCTCCTTGGACATCTGTAGCTTGATAGGCTGGACGAGTCCATCAATGAACCTTCTTACCCTCTCTTTCTCGGTAGGAAGCAGAAGAAGAGCATGACGGGCTAGATCCACAAAACGGGTTTCATACTGGGTGACCGACATACCTCCCTGCTGGAGACGCTCAAACTATTTGCGATAATTCTCCCTCAGTGTGATAGGAAGGAACTTCTCCAGAAATAGCTGCAAGAACTGCTCCCAGGTAAGTGCAGGCGAGCCAACTGGTCTAGTAAATACATAATCTTTCCACCACCTTTTGGCAGAACCAGTCATCTGAAACACAGCAAATCAACCCCATTGCTTTCAACTATTCCCATATTCTGCAATACCTCATAGCAGTGGTCCAGAAAATCGTGTGGATCCTTAGAAGGTGTACTACTAAAATGGACTGGAAATAGCTTGGTAAACTTTTCCAATCTCAGCAAAGCCTCAGAAGACAAAGCAGGCCTGTCATCAGCCTGTGCCGCAATTGTCGCGCCCCCTTTTTCCCCCCTCTCGCGGGGAGAAGTCCGGGTTTCAACATTCACGGGGTGTAATGACTCATTTCCTTTTTGGGAATTGGGTATTTGAAGAGTCGCCACCTAACGGATTATGGTGCGTTAGAGCACCTAGAGCGATTAACTCTTGGGTTGGTTTGAATTACCAGAGATTAGGGTAAGGGCTCAAAATAACCTCGAGGGGAAGGTGTTAGGCATCCCTCTTGGTCCACAACTGTGGGTCCCGGCCGAATTTATATTCACACATTAGTCCATAAATAAACAATTGAAGCAAATAATTGCAAGTAGAGCATGTTGGGCATTGTATAAAATAGGAATTTAAACAGGTTGTAGAAAAAAGAAAATAGAGTTTCAAGCAAAGAGGATTTGGGGAGAGGGAGGTCCTAGGTTGGTTATCCTATCGGATCACATCAGTACAATGCCCGGTAATCACTCCTTAGAAAGGGCTACGCGTGGCATTAGCGCACCGGTCATCATATCCATATCTACCCTTCCCATCCCCTTAGTGGTCATGCAAAGCGAGTGTTGGTCAGCAATCTCTATTGTCTGCTGCTACCCGTCCCTTCTTAATGGTCGTGGAGGGAGTTAGGACCTCTACCTATAGGTGGTTCTAGACGTACCCCTAAGGTTTTAAAAGGACAAAATTCTAAGGCGACAGTCAAAACATGTAGGACTTTACACATAATGGAAGCAGATAAGAGGCTCAAAATTTCCTCCTCAAGTAAACATACAAGCAGCACGACTCAAACACAGTTAAGGTCTTTATCAATCAAAGTCCTAAAGCAGGATCTCTAGGTGACCATGCAGAAACCAACAAACCCTTTTAGGTTCAGAAATTATACCCTAGCAGTTGTCTAAGGACTCTTTTAAAAGTTATTAGAATCAGAAACATTAAACGACAGAGAAAGAGCTTCAGGGGAATGCAGTTTTGAAAATGCCCTAAGGCTTGCCTATATGCAGTATACTGTGTCTATATTAATGCAGAAACAACAGGTTTTCGAGATAGACTCCTTTAATACCTATAAGCATGATATCTAATGGGATCGATGCAATTTTGAAAGAACTTTTTTCAGAAAATGTTAACGCTTAGTAAGACCAGCTTTAGAAATGAATTAGGCGTAATGAAATTGATTTATTAGGCTGAATTAAATTACCAGACAAAATTGCGGGTATAGATCCCTATAGGCATAATATCTAGGCGTATTACTGATTTTAGTCGATTAACATACAGAAAGACTTATTAAAACTAAATCGGAGTTGAGTCCTATAGGCATGGCATCTACTGATTTAAGACATGATGGTTTGGAGCCTATGAACATGGTTTTTAATATGACAAAATGCAGAACCTTAGGAACATGATTTCTACTGATGCAAACGAAATTAGAAAAGAGATCCTATAGACATGATTTCTATTAGGCAAAGCAATCAGATTTAAAAGCATAAATCCCTATGAGCATGTTTTCTGTTGAGTAAAGCAGGCAGAATCAAAAGTGTGATCCTAAGAGCGGGATTTCTACCCATATTACCCCATAAAGTATACATCTACCCACCCTTTTTACTAAATGCCCCAAATATCTGTTTACAAATTATTACAGGCCAATGAATGAATTACATAAGTAAAAAATAGAAAATCAAGAAGCTATTCTATAGGGAGCCTTCAATTAGGCCCGAGTTTCCCAAAGCATCCAATGGTCTCATAAACCACAATTCCATAGACAAATCAGAGTCTAGGTGCATCAAAGTTCCCTAAGGGCCTCAAGAACCCCGGGCAATGCTTACACCTAGACTTAGCAACCAAGAATTGAACCAGTGTAGTGTGGAAAGGCCAGCCTCAGTGTGCCAGAGTTCAGAGGGCTCTCAAGAGGATCCCAAGGCAGTACACATACTAGAAGGGGCAGAACTTATTGACTATGAGTAAAGTGGAAATGCAGGACGCAAGTTGAAAAGGGATATTAAAGACTGTGTTGGAAAGTCTGTTTTGAAAGCAATTAGTAAAGCAACAAAGATTGTTTGAAAAGAGGTTGGAGTAGTAAACAAGCTTAAACACCTTAAGAAAAGATCACACACAACTAGTTTACAGAATTCAGCAGTCATACAGGGGTCAAGGGGTTGGGGATACATAGACATTTGGCTGCACAACCCAGCAAAGATCTTAAGATTGGTTTGGACATGCTCAGAGATAGTTGACTCAGGCATAATCACACACTTGTCAGGAGAAATACAAACATATAGAAGGGGTGATAAGGATTTGGGGATTCATAGGATGGTAAGCACACAAGAAGTAAAGACAACTGTCAAGGCATGCTTTGAAACACATAAGGAATACATTGATCTAAAGGGAAGGGGAGACATAGAAGCATGCTAACAATGTAACTTAACTATAAATTTTACAACAAAACCAAAAGTAGAAGCAAGCTAAAAATAAAAGAAACTGAAACAATAAGAGAAACATGTTGTTGTTGGAGCTTTAAATCAAAACCAGGACATACCAATGAAGGTAGAAGTAAGCAGAATGAAAGAACCAAAGAGCACAGATGATTAGACTTGGCTTGCAGCCGGCTAATAGTAGCAAGTAGCACAAGAGAGGGGGAGAGCAGAGATTTTTAGTAAGAGGAGTAGTTTTTGAAAACCAAGTGTTCGTCTATTAATGAAAAACTTAGGGTATTTATAGTTTTGAAAATAAGCAGAAAATAAGGTAACAAGTAAAGGTTTAGCACAATTATGGAAGTAATCACAATTAGAATCCAATTAATACAAGTACTCCCCTTTAATCAAGGAATCACAGCTTAAACGGATACCAATAGGGATAATTAAGGAAAGAAAATCAGTTGAGGAAGACTGATTTTTACCATATAAAGGATAGTAAAAGTATAGAGCATATGACTGAGTCTAAGTACAGAATATACCAATTAAGGAAAGGATTCAGTAAGAGTGAAGTACCACAGCAAATAAGGAAGCAAAATCATTCAATTTAAACAGACGAGTAGAACTTTAGGGTTTTGAAGGAAAATCTTGCAATCAAACCATGAATTAAGGAAATCAGAATTAATCAAAAGGGAGTCATGACTCTGCACTTCAACATATAAATAAAGAAGAACGAACAGGCATAGCAAACAGGCAAGGTCAACCATATAGACAGAAAGAAGCAAGAGATGAGCAAACACAATCATACAGAAGTGACATAAGCAAGCTAAAGACTCAGTAGAAAACCCATTCGAAACATGGTAACCAACAGAAACTTAACAAAATCAAGTAGTCTTGCTAACACACAAAACCAAAGCAAAGAAAGGTCTTAAAAGTTTGGGCTATTAACAGAGTCGGGTTAAAAATAGTAGGAACACAGGATCAGTCCAAATAAGCAATGAAAGAGGTTGAATCATAAAGAAAATCGATTAAAACAAGCATAGAATGAACTCCGAGAAAACCCTAATTTTTAAAGAAGGCAAAATTGTTTAAAAATTGAGGATCTTTCAGAAGAAGTTCGAGAATAGTGCAAATCATAGGAAGAAAAGACTTAAAGCATTAAAAATAACATAGATCTAAGAGATTCAAACGAGAGTTAGGGTTTCAAAAGGAAATCCAAATAGAAACGAGAGAACCTGTTGCAAAACTCCATAAATCGTAACATATATGGTGCGATTTTGTCCAAAATCACACCAGAGAAGCCACGAATGACAGAAACAGAAACCTTAGGTCCAAATCGGCATGGCCCAGGACCCTTGAAGGCCTCAGAGATGATGAGCAGGGCGATGAGAGACCCATTGGAGGCTTGGGGTTGAAAGGTGGTTGCCAGAGAAGGCCGGAGAAGAAGGTCGGTGGTTGAAAGCTAGGGTTAGGTTAAGAGTGTTTGAGAGCAGAGAGGATTTCAGGGCGGCGGGGTTTTGGAAATGAGTAAGGTTAGGGGGTCGTTTAGGAATTAAAAAGGAAAGGGCGTGTGTGGATCGTTGATCTAGGAGATCAACGGTCAGGATTCAACCGGGTAGGTGGGTCCGGATTTGGGTAAGGGTTTATAGGGTCTGGGTTGGGTTATTTAATAGGAAATTGGGCTGGGGATTGGGTCCAATTTGGGCTACAATTGAAAGCCAAATTTGGCTATGATTTAAATAGCCAATTTTTCCTATTTTAATTTATAATAAATAGTAGGTAATTCCTGGAAAATAATTTAAGGTGCCAAAATGATTTAAAGTACATGACTAACCTTTTAAAAATATAGGGACCAATTTTATGCATATAAAATATAATTATTCCTTCAAATGGGCTAACATTGCAATTATATGCAATTTAGCTTAAAAAATACTAAATGTAATTATAAAAATGTATAAAAAAATATTAGCCATATTTCAACATAAGTATAGAAATTAAATGAGTAAATCATCATACCAATAATTTGGAAAATATTTATTGGGGATTTTATGAATAAAAGGAAAAAAAAATCAATTTAAACCCTTAAAATTATGGAAATAATAAAAGCCTTGTGCATGCTTATATATGCTATATATGCTATTTTGAAGGTATTTATGCATATTTAAAATATATAGGGAAAAATTGGGTATCAACAGCTGCCCCTCTTTACCCGGGAAGGATGAAAGAGTTTTCGGGTAAAGAAATGATGGCCAATTTTGACCGGATGGGATGCTTTGACAAACATAGGCCGAGCTCCGATTTCCGAGGTTGCCTACATATCCCTGGTTTTACAGGAATCAGGCCATGTGTAGTTCTGGATTCACCTGCGGAGTATGCCGATGAAACTATTGTAAGAACGGACACGAGATATGGAAACAGCTACAATGAGCGGTTAAGGCTCGGGACGGTTAGAGGGAACTGGAGCGAGATTGCTCCTGCTAGGATAGCGGTTGTTTGCTGGTTACCTGCAGATAAAAGATGCTACAAACGTATTTGCGAAAATTTAAACATGATGCAGATTCCCTTGGGACCATGAAGGTTGTCTTCGGACGGTTAAAGATGACGTCCTTGGACCATGACGTCCTGGGCCATGAATTGTTTAATGAGGGATTCGCAGTCTGGCCATGAAAATGGTGCCTCCGAACCATGACGCCTTTGAATGAGTGTTATGCAAATTTGGGGGATCCTCAGGCCATGGCATGGTGTCTTCCGGCTATGAGGATGGTGCCTTTAGACTATGACGCCTTTGGACAGATTGGCGATGTTTCAGCCCATGATATGCAATAATATGATGTAACGAGACAAGGTTTAATCTTGCGAAGTAGAGGGCAGAGCTTAGCCCGATTGAAAAGCAGGTAGATAGTAGTAGAAAATAGAGCAATATTGGTGCAAAGAGGGACAGTGCTTAGTCCCGTGCAAGCGGGGAGGCAGGGATTAGCCTTATGCAAAAATGGAGGCGGAGCTTAGCCTCATGCAAACGTGGAGTCAGGGCTTAGACTCATGCAGGTATGGAGGCAAGGATCAGCCTCACGCAAATATGGAGTCAAGGATTAGACTCATGCAAGGAGAAGGCAGTGCTTAGCCTTATGCAAAATGGAGGTAGAGCTTAACCTCATGCAAGATTCGGGATAGGGCTTAGTCCCATGCGAATGGAAGGCAGAGCTTAGCCTTATGCAGATATGGAGTCAGGGCTTAGACTCATGCAAATATGGAGTCAAGGATTAGACTCATGCAAGGAGAAGGCAGAGCTTAGCCTTATGCAGATATGGAGTCAGGGCTTAGACTCATGCAAATATGGAGTCAGAGATTAGACTCATGCAAATATGGAGTCAGGGCTTAGACTCATGCAAATATGGAGTCAGGGCTTAGACTCATGCAAATATGGAGTCAGAGATTAGACTCATGCAAATATGGAGTCAGGGCTTAGACTCATGCGAGTATGGAGTCAGAGATTAGAATCATGCAAATAGTGGAGTCAGAGATTAGACTCATGCAAATATGGAGTCAGAGATTAGACTCATGCAAATATGCAGTCAAGGATTAGACTCATGCAAAGAGAGAATAGCAGATAATGGTAGAGTATGTCTTAGCTAGGATATATTCAGTGTATGATGGCCGGATGGATGGTTAATTTGCTTTGTGTATACATGTTTCGCGAATGCTACCGTTACGTCAAATGTGCCTGCGCTCAAAGAAAATCGTAACTTTTATGAGGGGAGGTTGGTTCTTGCTTCGTCTACCGGCCTTGCTCTGCTCTGGAAGCCCCCCTTCGAGTTTAACCTAGGTAGCGTCTGACCGTTATGAAAAAACAGAATTTTCGAAAAAATATGCATTCATTGGTAAAATAGAATCGTTTTGGAAACGTATTGATATATCAAGTAATTTTTGATGAACTAGTGACTGTGACACATCTCAAAGGCATTGCAACTCTCTTATGTTGGAATTTTGAGGGTCCTCCTCAAAATTCTGCCCATTTTGGTAGATGATTTTTAACTGTTTGCGGATGGCTGACCCTGCTGAATCTTTTTCGGAATTTTGATAATCCTTCTCAAAATTCTGCCCCAGTTCTAGACTGATTGCTGGCTTCCTGGCATGTGATGGCGCTGACTGGACTTTCTACGGAATTTTGAGGACCCTCCTCAAAATTTTGCCCCAGTTTCTGATTTTGGGGAAAATGAAAATTTATTATGATATGACCGAACCCATAAGGCTGTCTACGTATCCCCTCTTAACGGGGGTCAGGTCAAGCGTAGTTCAATTACATCAGAAAAGAAATGTGAAATAATCTAGGAATAGTATCTCTTGATTGCGTCTGAATTGATTGGTTTTGGCCAGATTTCTCCGTCCATTTCTGCAAGTATGAGTGCTCCTCCTGTCAGGACCCTGTGAACCATGTACGGACCTTACCAGTTGGGAGAGAATATCCCTTTGGCTTCATCTTGATGCGGGAAGATTTTCTTCAATACCAACTGTCCTAGTGCGAACTGTCTCGGTTTGACTCTTTCGTTGAAAGCTCTGGACATTCTATTCTGATAAAGTTGGCCGTGACATACTGCGTTCGTTATCTTTCCATCGATAAGGGCCAATTGTTCATAGCGGCTCCTTGTCCATTTCGCATCGCTGAGTTCAGCTTCCTATATGACTCTCAAAGAAGGAAGCTCTACCTCGGTTGGGATGACAGCCTCGGTACAATAAACCAGCATGTAAGGGTTTGCCCCGGTTGACGTGCGAACTGTGGTGCGGTACCCTAATAGAGCAAAGGGTAACTTCTCATGCCACTGCTTGTGATTCTCTACCATTTTCCTTAATATCTTCTTAATGTTTTCGTTGGCGGCTTCTACGGCTCCATTCATCTGAGGTCTGTAGGCGCTGGAATTCTTGTGCTTGATTTTGAAAGTTTCACATATAGCTTTCATCAGATCACTGTTGAGGTTGGCGGCATTGTCAGTAATAATGGACTCAGGAACTCCAAATCGGTAGACAATACGATCCTTGACAAAATCTCCGATGACTTTCTTGGTTACAGCTTTGTAAGATGCAACTTCTACCCATTTTGTGAAGTAATCAATGGCTACCAAAATAAACCGGTGTCCGTTCGAAGCAATGGGCTCAATCGGACCGATAACATCCATTCCCCAGGCGGCGAATGGCCAAGGTGAGCTTGTTACATTGAGCTCGTTTGGCGGCATCTTTATCATGTCGGCATGCACTTGACATTGAAAGCATTTGAGGACATACTCGACACAATCCATTTCCATGGTCATCCGAAAGTAACCTACCATGAGTATTTTCTTGGCCAGAACGAAAACATTCATGTGCGGGCCACATGTCCCGGCATGCACATCCTTAAGTAGCTTAGAAGCTTGCTTTGCGTCGACACACCTCAGCAAACCCAATTCGGAGTTCTTCTGTACAAGTTCCCTCCGCTGTGGAAGAAGTGATTTGACAATCTCCGGAGCGTGCGTTTCTGAATGTGATTTGCATGCTCCGGGTATTCTCCTTTTGATAATTACTCCTTGATGTCATGGAACCAAGGCTTTCCATCCGCTTCTTCCTCGACATGAGCACAATATACTGGCTGATTATGGATCCTCACCGGAATGGGATCAATATAGTTCTTGTCTGGATGCTGTATCATTGATGACAAAGTGGCTAACGCGTCGGCGAACTCATTCTGAATTCTGGGCACATGTCGGAATTCTATCTTCGTGAACCTCATTTTCAATTCTTGCACATGGTGCAGATTTGGCAATATCTTGGAATTCTTGGTCGCCCATTCTCCTTGTACCTGGTGCACAAGCAAATATGAATCGCCGATCACCAACAACCCCTGAATGTTCGTGTCGACTGCCATGTTGAGCCCTAGTATGCAGGCTTCGTATTCTGCCATGTTGTTAGTGCAGGGAACCTTCCTCAGCATCTTGAAGATGGGTTCACATATTACGGTGGACTGTGCTATGAATCGACTGATGTAGTTGAGTCGTCCCAAGAAGCTCATCACGTCCTTTTTGCTTTTGGGTGGTGGTAACTCCTGAATAGCTTTGACTTTAGTCGGATCTAGCTCGATCCCTCGGTGATTGACAATGAATCCCAATAACTTTCCTGCAGGAACCCCGAATGCACACTTTGCGGGGTTCAACTTTATATTGTACCTCTTGAGCCTGTTGAAGAATTTCCTCAAGTCTGCTATGTGATCTGCGGCCCTCTTGGATTTGATAATGATGTCGTCCACATATACCTCTATTTCTCTGTGTATCATATCATGGAAAATGGTTGCCATGGCTCTCATGTAAGTAGCCCCAGCATTCTTCAGACCGGATGACATCATCTTGTAACAGTATACACCCTAAGGCGTAATAAAAGCTATCTTCTCGGCATCTTCTTCATCCATCCAGATCTGGTGATAACCTGCAAAGCAATCTACAAAGGATTAGAGCTCATGCTTGGTGCAGTTATCGATCAGGATATGTATATTTGGCAGCGAAAAGTTGTCTTTGGGACTTGGTATGTTTAAATCCCGATAATCAACACATATTCGGACCTTTCCGTCTTTCTTCGGAACTCGCACAATGTTAGCTAACCAGGTTGGTTACTCATCCACCCTTAGAACCTTGGCTTTGATCTGCTTGGTAACTTCCTCCTTGATTTTCAGACTCATGTCTGGTTTGAATTTTCTGAGTTTCTGCTTGACTGGCGAACACATGGGGTTGGTAGGCAACTTGTGAGCTACTATAGATGTGCTCAAACCGGTCATATCATCATACGACCAGGCAAAAATGTCCTCATATTCCATTAGAAAATGGATGTATTTTTCCTTCTCTGTTGGCGACAAGTGAATGCTGACGCGGGTCTCTTTGACGGTCTTGGCGTCTCCCAAATTTACTGCTTCTGTTTCGTCCAGGTTGGACTTAGGCTTGTTCTCAAAATTCTCAACTTCCCTGACAATTTCCTCGGGTATCTCTTCGTCCTCTGAGTCACTATTCTCACATTGCGTTGCCTCATTACATGCCACTGTCACGGGTTCATCAGAAAAAGTCATAATAACACTGTAGAAGGGAAAAGTATAAAAATAGTAATGAATAATGATAAAGGATAGATACGTTTGATTAAAAGTGAGAAAATTGTTCAAACAAAAGCTTGGCTCGGTGGATCGAGCATTTATTTAAAACTGAAAAATCTTAAAACAGAATTGCTGGAAAATTTAAATACCTAGAACAGCTATATTCTGCCAAGCTACCCAGGGACTCGGCGGGCTTGGGATGGTGTGGCGGTCCAGTTTCTAAGAACATCTCCCTTTGCCATAGTCTGAATGGTGAGGCCTTCTTCCTCCTCCTCCTCCTCAATTATGGCACTGCATTGTATCATTTATTCTGATTTTTCCTTTGCTTTTAGGATCACTTGGAAGAGGAGGATGTGGAGGACCTTTAGGTATGCTGATGATTCCAGTATGATTGAACCAACCTAAGGGGATGGGAATAATAATAATAAAAATAAAAACAAAAGGTAACAAGTTAGTGAGGATCCTAAAATGTTTGCAGTATTTAAACACATATTGCGGAAATATAAATTCGCGTCCTAATTTGGGAGCCTCGTTTTGCCCGAGGTAAGCCTAGCGACAACTAGATTTGGAGAACTTTTAATGCCAATAAATGCTTCATTCCATAATGTAAGAATAGACGTATCCCAAAACGACACTAAGATAATAATAAAATAAGTCACTACTGGCACTTGGCCTTATTACATTTTTAGGAAAAAACAAAATAAATCTAGCCTATTTGGTCTCGGAAGGACTTTCTTCAGGCTGAATGCTCTTGTCGATCAAATCCCCTAGTTCGCGTAGGCTCATTAGTAAGAATGTCTTTGCCGACTGTCCTTCTTCGTTTTCCTCAGCGTTCTCGCAGTCGGTGACTCTCTTCCTCACTTTCCCTTCCAATTCCAACACGCTGTATTCCAGATATTCAAGCTTCTCACTAGATTTGGCGGCCCTTTCTTTCCATTCATTGATTTGGTCATCCAATGGAAGATTCCTCCACTAGTATAGCAAGAGTGAGGGTATGCTAACCATACCGAAGCTGGGGACCTCGTGCCTCATTTCCTGCAAAACAAAGGGTTAGACCTTACCCCCACCATACTCGACTATTTATACATTTATGATCAGCAAATCGGCATTTAGTCCTCCAAATTAATGCACATAACGTGGTTGCGTCCGTTGGGGTTATGGAAAACCCGATGGACTTCGGATAAGGCTTATCTTAAAGGATCATTATGTGGACAACATAACTGACCCGACTAGGTTTGACCATGATGCATGCACAATTTAAACAGAGTAAGGTTTCTATGGGGTTTTAGACTGGTACCCTCAAGTGGACAACTTGAAGGGGAAGGCACGGAACCGTCGACTGCACCGCTGATCGACTGGTTTTACCGCAAATAAGCCTTTCCAAATTTAAGGGTAGTAAATAGGAAGAGCGCAACCACTCATTAAAGCTTTGCTATAGGATTTGATACGCACGAGTGAAATATGATGTGGAGCATGATTTATGCAGCAGTTAATAACATGTAGACAAGTATTTTCACGTAGGAAGAAATAAATACAACATTTGGATAATTGAAAAGACAGTTACAGAGAAAGAAAAACAAGGAGACAAGACAGTTTTCAGGGTAATAAAGGAATCGTAAATGCTCAAAATAGACAGTTAAATTCAAATAAGGGAGAAGGGTACCGGATAAAGCATGCATGGACTAATTCATAAGTTCGTTATGGTAAGAGCCTAAAAATATCCCCAGCAGAGTCGCCATGCTGTCGTGCCCCCTTTTTCCCCCCCTCTCGCGGGTAGAAGTCCGGGTTTCGACATTTACGGGGTGTAATGACTCACTTCTTTTTTGGGAATTGGGTATTTGAAGAGTCGCCACCTAACGGATTATGGTGCGTTAGGGCACCTAGAGCGATTAACTCTTGGGTTGGTTTGCATTACCAGAGATTAGGGTAAGGGCTCGAAATAACCTCGAGGGGAATGTGTTAGGCACCCCTCTTGGTCCACAACTGTGGGTCCCGATCGAACTTATATTCACACATTAGTCCGTAAATAAACAATTGAAGCAAATAATTGCAAGTAGAGCATGTTGGGCATTGTATAAAATAGGAATTTAAACAAGTTGTAGAAAAAAAGAAAATAGAGTTTCAAGAAAAGAGGATTTGGGGAGAGGGAGGTCCTAGGTTGGTTATCCTATAAGATCACATCAGTACAATGCCCGGTAATCACTCCACAGAAAGGGGCTACACGTGGCATTAGCGCACCGGTCATCGTATACATATCTACCCTTCCCATCCCCTTAGCGGTCATGCAAAGCGAATGTTGGTCAGCAATCTCTATTGTGTGCTGCTACCCGTCCCTTCTTAATGGTCTTGGAGGGAGTTAGGACCTCTACCTATAGGTGGTTCTAGACGTACCCCTAAGGTTTTAAAAGGTCAAAAATCTAAGGCGACAGTCAAAACATGTAGGACTTTACACATAATGGAAATAGATAAGAGGCTCAAAATTTCCTTTCCAAGTAAACATACAAGCAGCACGACTCAAACACAGTTAAGGTCTTTATCAATCAAAGTCCTAAAGCAAGATCTCTAGGTGACCATGCAGAAACCAACAAACCCTTTTAGGTTCATAAATTATACCATAGTAGTTGCCTAAGGACTCTTTTAAAAGTTATAAGAATTAGAAACATTAAACGACAGAGAAAGAGCTTCAGAGGAATGCAGTTTTAAAAATGCCCTAAGGCTTGCCTATATGCAGTATATTGTGTCTATATTAATGCAGAAACAACAAGTTTTCGAGATAGACTCCTTTAATACCTATAAGCATGATATCTAATGGGATCGATGCAACTTTGAAAGAACTTGTTTCAGAAATTATAACGCTTAGTAAGACCAGCTTTAGAAATGAGCTAGGAGTAATGAAATTGATTTATTAGGCTGAATTAAATTACCAGACAGAATTGCGGGTATAGATCCCTATAGGCATGATATCTAGGCGTATTACTGATTTTAGTCGATTTGCAGCAACATGCAGAAAGACTTATTAAAACTGAATCGGAGTTGAGTCCTATAGGCATGGCATCTATTGATTTAAGACATGATGGTTGGAGCCTACGAACATGGTTTTTAATATGACAAAATGCAGAACCTTAGGAACATGATTTCTACTGATGCAAACGAAATTAGATGTGAGATCCCATAGACATGATTTCTATTAGGCAAAGCAATCAGATTTAAAAGCATAAATCCCTATGAGCATGTTTTCTATTGAGTAAAGCAGGCTGATTTTGAAAGTGAGATCCTAAGAGCAGGATTTCTACCCATATTACCCCATAAAGTATACATCTACCCACCCTTTTTACTAAACGCCCCAAATATCTGTTTACAAATTATTACAGGCATATGAATGAATTACATAAGTAAAATAGAAAATGAAGAAGCTATCTATAGGGAGCCTTCAATTAGGCCCGAGTTTCCCAAAGCCTCCAATGGTCTCATAAACCTCAATTCCATAGACAAATCAGAGTCTAGGTGCATCAAAGTTCCCTAAGGGCCTCAAGGACCCCGGGCAATGCTTACACCTAGACTTAGTAACCAAGAATTGAACCAGTGCAGTGTGGAAAGGCCAACCTCAGTATGCCAGAGTTCAGAGGGCTCTCAAGAGGATCCCAAGGCAGTACACATACTAGAGGGGGCAGAACTTATTGACTAAGAGTAAAGTAGAAGTGCAGGACACAAGTTGAAAAGGGTTATTAAAGACTGTATGAGAAAGTCTGTTTTGAAAGCAATTAGTAAAGCAACAAATATTGTTTGAAAAGAGGTTGGAGTAGTAAACAAGCTTAAACACCTTAAGAAAAGATCACACACAGCTAGTTTACAGAATTCAGCAGTCATACAGGGGTCAAGGGGTTGGGGATACATAGACATTTGGCTGCACAACCAGCAAAGATCTTAAGATTTGTTTGGACATGCTCAGAGATAGTTGACTCTGGCATAATCACACACCAGTCAGGAGAAATACAAACACATAGAAGGGGTGATAAGGATTTGGAGATTCATAGGATGGTAAGCACACAAGAAGTAAAGACAACTGTCAAGGCATTCTTTGAAACACATAAGGGAATACATTGATCTAAAGGAAGGGGAGACATAGTAGCATGTTGATAATGTAACTTAACTACAAATTTTACTACAAAACCACAAGTAGAAGCAATCTAGAAATAAAAGAAACTAAAACAATAAGAGAAATATATTGTTGTTGGAGCTTTAAATCAAAACCAGGACATACCAGTGAAGGTAGAAGTAAGCAGAATGAAAGAACCAACGAGCACAGATGATTAGCCTTGGCTTGCAGCTGGCTAATAGTAGCAAGTAGCACAAGAGAGAGGGAGAGCAGAGATTTTTAGTAAGAGGAGTAGTTTTTGAAAACCAAGTGTTCATCTCTGTTAATGAAAGACTTAGGGTATTTGTAGTTTTGAAATAGGCAGAAAATAAGGTAACAAGTAAAGGTTTAGCACAATTATGGAAGTAATCACAATTAGAATCCAATTAATACAAGTACTCCCCTTTAATTAAGGAATCACAGCTTAAACGGATACCAACAGGGATAATCAAGGAAAGAAAATCAGTTGAGGAAGACTGATTTTTACCATATAAAGGATAGTAAAAGTATAGAGCATATGACTGAGTCTAAGTACAGAATATACTAATTAAGGAAAGGATTCAGTAAGAGTGAAGTACCATAGCAAATAAGGAAACGGAATCAGTCAATTTAAACAGACGAGTAGAACTTTAGGGTTTTGAAGGAAAATCTTGCAATCAAACCATGAATTAATGAAATCAGAATCAATCAAAAGGGAGTCATGACTCTGCACTTCAACATATAAATAAAGAAGAACGAATAGGCGTAGCAAACAGGCAGCCATATAGACAGAAAGAAGCAAGAGATGAGCAAACACAATCATACACAAGTTACATAAGCAGGCTAAAGACTCAGTAGAAAACCCATTTAAATCATGGTAACCAACAGAAACTTAACAAAATCAAGTAGTCATGCTAACACACAGAACCAAAGCAAAGAAAGGTCTTAAAAGTTAGGGCTTTTAACATAGTCGAGTTAAAAACAGTAGAAACATAGGATCAGTCCAAATAAGCAATGAAAGTTGTTTAATCATAAAGAAAATTGATTAAAACAAGCGTAGAAGGAACTCCGAGAAAATCCTAATTTTTAAAGAAGGCAAAATGGTTTAAAAATTGAGGATCTTTCAGAAGAAGTTCAAGAATAGTGCAAAACATAGGAAGAAACAGACTTAAAGCATTAAAAATAACACAGATCTAAGAGATTCAAACGATAGTTAGGGTTTCAAAAGGAAACCCAAATAGAAACGAGAGAACCTGTTGCAAAACTCCATAAATCGTAACATATATGGTGCGATTTTGCCCAAAATCACACCAGAGAAGCCACGAATGACAGAAATAGAAGCCCAGGTCCAAATCGGCATGGCTCAGGAACCTTGAAGGCCTCAGAGATGATGACCAAGGCGATGAGATACCCATTGGAGGCTTGGGGTTGAAAGGTGGTCGCGGGAGAAGGCCGGAGAAGAAGGTCGCGGTTGAAAGCTAGGGTTAGGTTGAGAGTGTTTGAGAGCAGAGAGGATTTCAGGGCGGCGGGGTTTTGGAAATGAGTAGGGTTAGGGGGTCGTTTAGGAATTAAAAAGGAAAGGGCGTGTGTGGATCGTTGATCTGAGAGATCAACGGTCAGGATTCAACTGGGTAGGTGGGTTCCGGGTTTGGGTAAGGGTTTATAGGGTCTGGGTCGGGTTATTTAATAGGAAATTGGACTAGGGATTGGGTCCAATTTGGGCTACAATTGAAAGCCAAATTTGGCTATAATTTAAATAGCAAATTTTCCCTATTTTAATTTATAATAAATAGTAGGTAATTCTTGGAAAATAATCTAAGGTGCCAAAATAATTTAAAATATATGATTAACCTTTAAAATTTATTGGGACCAATTTTATGCATATAAAATATAATTATTCCTTAAAATGGGCTAACATTGCAATTATATAAAATTTAGCTTAAAAAATACTAAATGTAATTATAAAAATGTATAAAAATATATTAGCCATATTTTGACATAAGTATAGAAATTAAATGAGTAAATTATCATAACAATAATTTGGAAAATATTTATTGGGGATTTTATGAATAAAAGAAAAAATAAATCAATTTAAACCCTTAAAATTATGGAAAAAATAAAAGCCTTGTGCATGCTTATATATGTTATTTTGAAGGTATTTATGCATATTTAAAAATATATAGGGAAAAATTGGGTATCAACACACACAGAATCATCTAGGGTTTGAGCATGCATGCGAAAATTAGTCAAGATAGTGAAGAAACAATTAATAAAAACACTGAGAAGTTTGAAAAATCTTTGAAGGAAATTCTGGGATGAACCCTAATTTCAGAAAGAGTAAACGAAGTCGAAACAATTAGTTAAACCAAGAGATTTTAAAAGGAAAACATCCAATAATACTCTAATCACTTCAGATCTATAAAGATCTGAGAAGATTCGAACAGTAGTGAAACTAGGGTTTTCAGAAAATAGTAGAGATGAAGAGAATTGGTCGAAAACTCATGGATTTGTACTAGAAAGAGGAAATCCATACTCACAAACGAAAGTGGCCTGAGACAGGCTGGTAAACAACTTTCAAGCTAGAACATGTCTGAGATCCATGAGATCTTCTCAAGAACTCATGAAATCAAACAGCCAGAGGGTATAGGAGACCGGTAGTGGTCGGAGAATGCACGAAAACACCATAGAAGGGAGGTTCTCGCCGGTGACGGCGATTAGGGTTAGGGTGAGTTGAGAGAGATTTAGAGGGGTGAGGGAAACGAGTGACGGCGGAATGAGAAAAATGATTATGGTTTGGGTCATTTGGAATAAAAAAGGAAAGAATGAATGGTGGTCGTTGATCTCTGTGATCAACGGCCAACATTAGAGGGCTTTAGGGCCGGGTATAAGTCTTTAGGGTTTGGGGCTGGGTAGATTTGGGCCTGGTTTAATTAAATTGGATTTTGGGGGGGGGGGGGGATCCGATTCTAGGTATAAATTAGGGGCTATTTGTTAAATATCTATTTTACTAAATAAAATAATTTAAAATAGCTAATTAAATGATAAAAATGATTTTCATGCATGAGTTGATTTAAAATAATTTCTTAATATTATAAAAATATAAAAAACCATTTTTTTTATAGATAACGTAGTTATGCATACGTAGGGGTTGTTTTTGCAAAATATGCAATTAAAGTCTTAAAAATGCATATGTAAGTACAAAAATACAATTAAAATATTTGAACACTCATATGAACATAAATGATGAATTTAGATGATATAATCATCATAAAATAATATGAGGGATAGCTTTGAACATTTATGTGATTAAAAAAATGTAGAAATAAATGGATTTAGGGCCTTTAAAAATTGTAGAAAAAATTGTAAAAATACTTGTGCATATTTGTAAATGCATGTACAATATTTTGAAAGTGTGTATGCACATTTTAAAATATATGAGGGAAAAATTGGGTATCAACAGATGCCCCTCTTTATCCGGGAAGGATGAAAGAGTTTTCGGGTAAAGAAATGATGACCGATTTTGATCGAATGGGTGTTTTGAAAAAAATAGAGGCCGAACCCTGGTCTTTGAGTTGCCTACATATCCCTGGTTTTACAGGAATCAGGCCATGTGTAGTTCTGGACCCAACGGGAATGAAGCCGATGGAAAGGGTTCTTTTGTGAAGTGTAATGCTGGATGGAGTTATGATTGTGAGTTTGGAGGGTAGCAGATGCATTATTGGGTAGATATCCGAATGGTTGCAGAGTAAATTGGGCAATTGATGGGAATAGGTTATAATGGCAAAGTGAAAATGGTATGAATAGAAACTGGAGCGAAGATTGCTCCTGTTTTGAAGAACGGTTACCTCCTAGATTACCTGCAAAACTTAAAATACGATGCATGCAAGTATATAGGTTATTGCGAGATCTAAACGTGATGCAAATTCCCTTTGGACCATAAAAGTTTGTCTTTGGACAGTGCAGATGATGTCCTTAGACTATGATGTCCTGGACCATGAATTATGAGATAGGAGATTCGCAGGCCATGAAATGATGTTCTCGGGCTATGAGGATGGTGCGTTTGAACCATGACGCCTTTGAATAATGATATGCAAGTATTGAGAGATTCTCAGGCCATGACATGGTGTCTCTCATGCTATGAGGATGATGTCTTTGGACTATGACGTCTTTGGACAGGATGGCTATATGTCAGCCTATGAAGTGTAGAGATATGATACTGAAAGTGATAGCAAGACAAAGCTTAGTCTTGTGCTGAGTTTGGGGGCAAAGCTTATGAGTTTGGAGCAACACTTATGCAGGGAGGGACAATGCTTTAGTCCCGAGAAGGCAATGCTTAGCCTTATGCAAATATGGAGGCAGGGCTTAGCCTTATGCGAGATTGAGATGGAGCTTAGTCTCATGCAAAGAGAAGGCAGTGCTTAGCCTTATGCAAATATGGAGGCAGGGCTTAGCCTCATGCAAGATTGAGGCAGGGCTTAGTCTCATGCAAAGAGAAGGCAATGCTTAGCCTTATGCAAATATGGAGGCAGGGCTTAGCCTTATGCGAGATTGAGACGTAGCTTAGTCTCATGCAAAGAAAAGGCAGTGCTTAGCCTTATGCAAATATAGAGGCAGGGCTTAGCCTCATGCAAGATTGAGACAGGGCTTAGTCTCATGCAAAGAGAAGGCAATACTTAGCCTTATGAAAATATGGAGGCAGGGCTTAGCCTCATGTGAGATTTGAGACAGAGCTTAGTCTCATGCAAAGAGAAGGCAATGATTAGCCTTATGCAAATGTGGAGGCAGGGCTTAGCCTCATGCAAGATTTGAGACAGGGCTTAGTCTCATGCAAAGAGAAGGTAGTGCTTAGCCTTATGCAGATATGGAGGTAGGGCTTAGCCTCATGCGAGATTTGAGACAGGGCTTAGTCTCATGCAAAGAGAAGGCAGTGCTTAGCCTTATGTAGATATGGAGGCAGGGCTTAGCCTCATGCGAGATTTGAGACAGAGCTTAGTCTCCTGCAAAGAGAAGGTAATGATTAGCCTCATGTAGTGAGCAAGTAGCAAATACGAGTAGAATATTTCTTAGCTGGAGATATATTTGCATCTGGTGGCCTGATTGTTTGGCCTTTGGTATGTTTGCGAATACTTCTGTTATGTTCACTGTGCCTGCGTCCAAAGAAAAATTGTAAGTTTTGTAAGGGGAGGTTGGTTCGTGCCTTTGTCTGCTAGCTTTGCTTCGCTCCGTTCTGAAGGCCTTGTTTGAATTGCCCTGGGTAATGCCTGGCTATCACGGGAATAGAGTTTTTGAAAATATGCACTTATTGATGAAACTAGAATTATTTTAGAAAACACAGTGAAATATTGAGTAATTTAAATGAGCTAATGACTGTAACACATTTCAGAGACATTGCAGCTTTTTTGTATTAGAATTTTGAGGGTCCTCCTCAAAATTCTGCCCCAGTTTGGTAAATGATCATTCGACCGCTTTGCGTGTGACGAAACTTGCTGAATAGGGATGGCAATTGGGGCGGGGCGGGGTAGAGCGGGGCAGGGAAAACTCTTAATGGGGCGGGGCAGGTAAAGATCTAAATAGGGCGGGGCGGGGTAGGGCAGGGCAGGGCAGGGCAAAAAACAAATTTTGAAAAAAGTTTGATGGGTTAGGGCAGGGCAAAGTTTGATGGGTTAGGGCAGCGCAGGGCAAGATGTAGAGCTGTTGAAATTGCTCAACAGTGTACAACTTGTTTTAGAAATTTGAAGCTTCAAGCAACAGCTTTAAACAAGAGTTCCATTTCTCACGAAGATTGTTTAAAAAATTCATATAATTAAATTGTCCTAAACATTGAAATGCTAGCTTTAACTTTCAAAATTTAAATATCTGCATCCAGTTATTATTGCAATAAATTTAATATATTGATGTTGTATTTTAAAATAACAGATAATGAATGAAAGTGATGCTCAGTTGATTTTACAGTCCAATTAGTTCACTAACTTAAAAAATATATGATAACGTAAGGAAACAAAAATTTCAAAAGTGACTTAAGCAGATAGCTATTTACTTGGGCTGAAGCATTAATTTAAGGGGATTTACTTTTTAATAAGCTATACTATAATATTGATAAAAATTATATTTCATTCAACTGATACAAATAAACTATTTCATGTCAATAAAATACTTCTACTGGCATTTCAATTTTAAATAAAGAGAAATTAAAGAGAGAAAAATGAAAGAAAATCTAAACGGGGCAGGGCGGGACAAAAATTTGGAAAAAAGCTAAACGGGGCAGGGCAGGGCGGGTCAAAATTTTAGTGGGTTAAGGCTTGCCCTGCCCCGCCCCGCCCTAACTGCCATCTCTACTGCTGAAACTTCTCCAGAATTTCGAGAATCCTCTCAAAATTCTGCCCTAGTTTCTTAACCAGTTTCTGACTGTCTGGAACATGATGGCGTTGGCTGGACTTGCTCTGGAATTTTGAGGGTCCTCCTCAAATTCTGCCCCAGATTCTGGTGCTGGGAAAAATGAAAATTTTACTACGATATGACCGAACCCACAGGGCTACCTACATATCCCCTCTTAAACAGGAATCAAGTCATACATCATATGAAGGAATGTAAACGATCTTAACATAATATCTCTTGACTGCGTCTGAATTGATTGGTTTTGGCCAAACTTCTCCGTCCATTTCTACAAGTATGAGTGCTCCTCCTGTTAGCACCCGGTGAACCATGTAAGGACTTGCCAATTGGGAGAGAATTTCCCTTTGGCTTCATGTAACGATCCGGCCAGTCGTTTTGAGAATTTAAGCTTTGTTCTGAGGCGTAAGGTCTTGAATAACTTCATATTATGTGTATCGACTTGCGCGCATGGTTGAATTGAGCTAACGGATGATTCAAAGTCAAATTGGAAGAAGGAATCTAGTTTCAGAAGTCTAAACGGTGAGAATTTGACCGGAACTAGACTTTTGAGTAAGCGGCCCCGGAATGAATTTTGATGATTCCAATAGCTTAGTATGGTGATTTTGGACTTAGGCGCGCATCCAGATTCAGATTGGAGGTCCGTAGGGTAATTTGAGGCATTTCGACGAAAGTTGGAAAAGTTGAAGTCTGGAAAATGTAGAAGTTTGACCCATAGTTGACTTTTGTGATATCAGGGTCAGAATGCGATTACGAGAGTTGGAACAGCTCTGTTATGTTATTTTGGAATTGTCTGCAAAAGTTGGCGTCATTCCGAGTTGATTTGATAGGTTTCGGCCCGAGTTTTGGAAGTTGGAAGATTTGAAAGTTCCTAAGTTTGATTCATGGTGTGATTCGTCGTTTCGGCATTGATTGATGTGATTTGAGACCTCGAGCGAGTCTGTGTTAAGTTATATGACTTGTTTGTGTGTTTAGACGGGGTCTCGATGGCCTCGGGTGTGTTTCGGGTGGGCTACAAGTCATTTTCCCATTTTTGGAATTGTTGTTTTTTTCTGCTTCTGGTATCCTCGCATTTGCGAGGTTTTGGACGCAATTGCGACTACCGCAATTGCGAGGTAGTCATCGCAATTGTGAACCTGAGCTGATGGGGACTGGGTCGCATTTGCCAAGGCAATCCCGCATTTGCGAAGCCCTCAGAGTTCGCATTTGTGAACTCCCTATCGCATTTGCGATGAGGACAGTACTATTCCAGGCTTCGTATTTGCAAAGCTTCCTTCGCATTTGCGTACCCAGTGTCGCAAATGCGACATCTGCAGCCTGCTAAAAGTTGAGTACTCCGAGTTTTTGCTCATTTTTCATATTTTTGAACCCTAACTTCGAGAGTGGGCAATTTGGAGAGACGATTTTCATACCAAATCATTGGGTAAGTGCCCCTAATCAATTTCCAACTATATTTTGTGATTATATCTTAGATTTAACATCAAATTCAAGAGAATCTAAAGGAAAATTTGGGGAAAAATTGTGAAATCTTTCAAAAAAAAAGATGATTTGAATGACCAAATGGTATCGGAATTAGATAACTTTTGTATGAGTGAACTCGTAGCGGAATGGGTGTTTGATTTTCATAAATTTTGTCGGGTTCCGAGGTGCGGGCTCGGGGAGTTGACTTTTGTTGACTTTTTACAAATTGTATAAGAATCCTAGTTTTGTTAATTGAAATTATTTTCTCTCGCATTGTTTGATGTATTCAAGTTGTTTTTGGCTAGATTGAGCCGAGCGTTGATGAATTGGTAAAGGAAAAAGCTAAATTGGGTATTGAATTAGCTGGATTGAGGTGTGTATCTTGCCTAACCTTGTGTGGGAACATTCCCCCTAGGATTTGGTATTGTTGTTGTATGAATGTCGTGTACGTGAGGTGACGAGTGCGTACACGTGCTAATTGTTGGAAACCCATTTTTCATTAAGTAAATTAGCCGTGTTCTTTCTTCTTGAACATTACTTGTATTTTAAGCCTACTACATAGTTTAGGGAAGCATGCTTAAGTGTATTAATTGTCCTATCTGCTTAAACTGTTTATGTGAACTCTGTGCAGCATGTTAGGTTAGAATTACCTGTCCATTTTGATATTAATTGGCTTGAGTTGATTATCCTTGTGTTGCTGTTGCGTGTTTACATTGGGACTACGGGCGGTTCCCGGTAAATCCCCCTTGTCTGCTTATTTGGGACAACAGATGTGGTATTCCGGTAGATCCCCCTGCACAGTTATATGGAACTACGGGACTGCACCCGGTAGATTTCCCCAGTACTGGGTATCTACATTTGGTGGCTACTGGACGGTATCCTGGTAGATCCCCGGTTGCTGGATATTTACATTTGGGGGCTACAGGATGGTATCCTGGTAGATCCCCGATTGGTGGATATTTACATTTGGGGGCTACAGGACGATATCCTGGTAAATCCCCGGTTACTGTCTCTGTGTTGAGCTGTATTCTTTTCTGCGATATTGTCTCTGTTACAATTGTTGTTATTCTTACCATTATATTGTTTACTTCATACTGTTTCGCTCTTGAATGAAATTGTGGATTCTTTCCTTGATATTGTTTTCTTTTTTTATTTTGGGACTACGGATGGGTATTCCGGGAGATCCCCTGCACAAATATTGATTTTGACTGCAGTGCGGGGTACAAAGAGATTCCCAGCACACATATTGAGGATACTAAGAGATCCTCGGGATACCGAGAGATTCCCAGCACACATATTGAGGATACTAAGAGATCCTCGGGATACCGAGGGATCCCCAGCACACATATTGAGGATACTAAGAGATCCTCGGGATACCGAGAGATCCCCAGCCCACATATTGAGGCTACTAAGAGATCTTCGGGATACCGAGAGATCCCCAGCCCACATATTGAGGATACTAAGAGATCCACGGGATACCGAGAGATCCCCAACACTTATATTGCGGATACTGAGATATCCCCGAGTATTTATGTTTGGGACTACGGGACGATATCCTAAGAGATCCCCTGTTAAAAATCATTGCGTTTTGAGCTGATGTTTCATTGATCCTATCCCTGTGTAAACATTATAGGTGTTGTCCGTTCTATTCCTTATATTTACTAGTCGGTATGAACTATGTTAGGACACTTGCACAAGCACACACATGGTTAATCACCCTTATCGGGTAGGAGACACTTTGAGAGTTCTGAGTATAGACGCACACCCTTTTTCTCTGCCTTCCATGTGAGAATGACTCTTTTGGGCATGTGAGTTGTCAGTATGATTAGGAGGTGTGATGAGGACACAGGATGCCAAGTGTTAGGGTTCAGGTATTGAGACCCGTATTGTATGATTATGAGATGAGTTGTCACAAAGTGACTGATATGCAAAGGTTATCTATTTGAAAAGATTATATTTGAAAAGCATTTATTTTGAAGGAACTCTTTTTGAAAAGAACATTTATTTGGATGAAGTATATTTCGAGACATTTTTATCGCTTGAGGGTTTGACTATTTGATTTACGCTTGTTGGTTAAGACTCAAGGTGAGAACTATCGGAGTTGTTAAGTTATTACTTGTCTTTACTGTAATTGTGATTTCTGATTTGGGTTGTATTCTCGCATACCTTTCCATGTTTTCCTTATGTTGTTTCGTTAAGTAATTGATGTTTTCTTTCCTTATTTTAATTACTGTATTGTTAGCCGTATCGCATAGTCTCTATATAAATATCATGTTCTGTATATTAGACCAGTAGGTGTCTTGACTGTTCCTCGTCACTACCCCACCGAGGTTAGTCTTGATACTTACTAGGCACCACTATGGTGTGCTCATACTACACTTCTGCACATTATTTTTGTGCAGATCCAGGTATTGTTCGCTAGTAGCTGTGCGAATTCTTGCCGAGGAGACTCAAGGTAGCCCTGCTGCGTCGTTCGCAGGCTTCGGAGTCACCTTCCTATTTTATATTCACATTGTTGTACTTATTTCCATACGGTTGTGTTTAGAAGTTCTAGCGAAACTCTATAGAGCTTATGACTTGTCCTACCGGGTTTTGGGTATTTATAAATTTTATAGAGATATCTGCTTCAAGACTGTTAAGTTTCATTTATTATTGCTTTTTCAACATGAGTTAGGCTTACCTAGTCCCTAAGACTAGGTGCCATCATGATACCCAAACGGAGGGAAAGTTGGGTCGTGACAGTTGGTATCAGAGCTCTAGGTTCATAGGTGCTACGAGTCATAAGCAAGTTTAGTAGAGTCTTTCGGATCGGTACAGAGACGTCTACACTTATCTTCGAGAGGCTACATAACTATTAGGACAATTTCACTTCCTTCATTCTTATTGTGCGAGCTTATGGATCTTAGAGTTTGAACTTTTATCCTTCTACTCTCTCACCGACGGTGAGGACACGAGCTGCGATTATCGATGGCGCTGCTTCCGGAACAGGTATCGCTAGAGACAGGGGCAGAGGCCGATGAGGAGTATGTGCCGCAGCTACACCACACTCAGAGTAGCGAGTCTCTGTTAGTCAGGTCCCAGGTGTCATGGCGGCACAATTGGTGGTTCCAATTCAGCCCATGGTCAGGGCAGCAGCATCCGAGGGAGAGTATCTTAGATTTGCAAGGTTCAAGAAAATGTGACCCTCCTACATTCAGTGATTTGGCTTAAGAGAGCACAATGGGTTTCATAGAGGAGTGCCATCACATTATCAGCACCATGGGTATTGTTGAGACGAGTGGGGTTATTATTACTACGTTCCAGGTTAGGGGAGCGACTTATCAGTGGTGGCGGGCATACAAGTAGGGTAGCCGGCTGATGCAGCTTCACTTACATGGGTTCAATTGTCAGAGATATTTTAAGAGAGTTTGTACCTCAGTCACTTCGGGATGCATAGCGCATGGAGTTTGAGCAGCCCCGTCAGGGCACCGTGTCAGTATTAGATTACGCCGTCAGATTTAACAATTTGGCCAGACATGCACCTGCCTTGGTCGCTAAAGTTAGAGAGCAGGTCCGTGGATTCATTGAGGGGCTCAGCCATGATATTCGGTTCAGCATGGCTCGAGAGTTGGAGTCAGATGTTTTGTTTCAGCAGGTGGTAGGGATCGCTCGCCGGTTAGAGGGCATGTGGGACCGGGAGCGAGAGGACAGATGAGACCAGAAGAGAGAGAGAGCGTACAAGGAGGTGAGGAGGCCTCGTGGACCGTAGAGTTCTGCTGGCCCTTATTCTGGAGGCAGGGTGCGACATGGTGGAGGTTTCGTGGGTCAGTTAGTTCAGTTTGCGCTTCAGGCTTCACAGTGATTCAGGTGTTCATGGGTCTCAAAGTAACCGTACCGCATAGTTCAAACAACCACGTCAGTAGAGGGGTTCCTTTGAGTGTGGAGATACTAGCCACATGGTGAGAGATTTCCCTAGATTTTGGGCAGATGTGTCGCAGCAAGGTATTCAGGTGAGTAGAGGGCGCCCAAGAGGGGGAAGGCCCGACCTATTGATGTGTTTCATATAGTAGTCTTAAGGCCGTTGCTCCAGATGATGTCATTCAGGTATGGTTTTTGATTTGTTATGGAGGAGCACCATCAGTAGTTTATTACATTTCTGCTTATCGGGGTGAGTTCCCCGATTTGTTGCTCCACTTATGGGAGCGTTTCATGATTTGCACTCTGTTTATGTGTAAACCTGTTGGAAGGTTCTATGAGTAATAGCCGTGTCTATCGTCTGTTTTTATTCATTATCGAGAGTTATGAGACTAGTTGTAAATTCCTATTGTCCATTTCAGTAGGCTTGATGTGATTTCTGAGTATTTTTAGCTACGAGCTATGATTTTTATGCTCCACCTGTATGGGAGCTAGTACTTGTTTTAATTTGTGACGGAAATTGGTCTAGTGAAAGTTTCCAGCTGGTTTGATATATATATCCTACTTGTTAATCAGAGTTGAGGGTAAGACCCTCTTGATCTCATGTGACTTGATGTGTTTGAACCGGGCTATGTACCATGGTGGAAGTTATACTAGTATGAGATCCTACTGAATTGTTCATATGTTTTAATTCTTTTCTTGTTATGTTACTTTGTAGGTTGGTATTGATAGAGAGTTGTGCCTGTCGGGCTTGTTTGATAGTTCTCCTATGTGTTTCTCCTTTCATATTCAGTCATTTTCGTTCTGTGTTTCTTGAATTTTAGCTTACGGGGTATGTGTCCAGTGGTGTTGGTTGTGGCTTGTTGATTTGGGTGTTTGGTTATGAGGTCTTCGTATTCTTGCATCATCGTCAGTGTTGTGGAGGTTTGAAACGGGTTCCTATTGAATATGAGGCTTATGACCGGTGTTTGATTGATTCGGGCAGATATTGTTATCAGAAATGTTATTGTGGGCCTATGTGTGATGTGTCATATTGTGTGGTTGTACTCTATGGGTGTTGGCACGAGTTGATGCATCTGGTCGAGACTGGTACCGGATATGGATTTAGAATTAGGTCTCTTGGAAATTAATGGAAGGTGAGAATTTTGGCTCTAAGACTAATTGGTATTGGTAGAAAAGGGCTAAATTTTAGTTGAGATGGTGTCGTCAGGTTTATGTGGATTGGGGTGACGTGGGATCACCCGCGGGTGTATGTTGGAAGTGTGCATTCAGTGATTTGAGGACTTCGAGGCGAATCTTAGCACGTTCGAGGACGAACGTTTGTTTTAAGAGGGGGAGGATGTAATGACCCGGCCGGTTGTTTTGAGAATTTAAGCTTCGTTTTGAGGCGTAAGGTCTTGAACAACTACATATTATGTGTATTGACTTGCGTGCATGGTTGAATTGAGCTAACAGATGATTCAAAGTCAAATTGGAAGAAGGAATCTAGTTTCAGAAGTTTAAACGGTGAGAATTTGACCGGAATTGGACTTTTGAGTAAACGGCCCCGGAATGAATTTTTGATGATTCCAACAGCTTCGTATGGTGATTTTGGACTTAGGCACGCATCCGGATTCAGATTTGGAGGTCCGTAGGGTAATTTGAGGCATTTCGGTGAAAATTGGAAACATTGAAGTTTGGAAAATGGAGAAGTTTGACCCATAGTTGACTTTTGTGATATCAGGGTCAGAATGCGATTCCGAGAGTTGGAACAGCCCCGTTATGTTATTTTGGACTTGTCTGCAAAAGTTGGTGTCATTCCGAGTTGATTTGATAGGTTTCGGCCCGAGTTTTGGAAGTTGGAAGATATGAAAGTTTCTTAATGGTGTGATTCGTCGTTTCGGCGTTGTTTGATGTGATTTGTGACCTCGAGCGAGTTCGTGTTAAGTTATATGACTTGTTTGTGTGCTTAGACGGGCCCCGGGAGCCTCGGGTGTGTTTCGGGTGGGCTACAGGTCATTTTTCCCATTTTTGGAACTGCTATTTTTTTTCTGCTTTTGGTATCCTCGCATTTGCGAGGTTTTGGTCGCAATTGCGACTACCGCAATTGGGAGGTAGTCATCACAATTGCGAACCTGATCTGCAGGGAACTGGGTCGCATTTGCGAAGGCAATCCCGCATTTGCGCAGCCCTCAGAGTTCACATTTGCGAACTCCTTGTGGCATTTGCGATGAGGACAGTACTATTCCAGGCTTCACATTTGCGAAGCTTCCTTCGCATTTGCGAACCCTGTGTCGCAAATACGACATCTGCAGCCTGCTAAAAGCTGAGTACTCCGAGTTTTTGCTCATTTTTCATATTTTTGAACCCTAACTCCAAGAGTGGGCGATTTTGAGAGATGATTTTCATACCAAATCATTGGGTAGGTGCCTCTAATCAATTTCCAACTATATTTTGTGATTATATCTTAGATTTAATATCAAATTCATGAGAATCTAAAGGAAAATTTGGGGAAAAACTGTGAAATCTTTCAAAAATATAAAATGATGATTTGAATGACCAAATGGTATCAGAATTAGATAATTTTTGTATGGGTGAACTCGTAGCGGAATGGATGTTCGATTTTCGTAAATTTTGTCGGGTTCCGAGGTGCGGGCCTGGGGAGTTGACTTTTGTTGACTTTTTACAAATTGTATAAGATTCCTAGTTTTGTTAATTGAAATTGTTTTCTCTCACATTGTTTGATGTATTCAAGTCGTTTTTGGCTAGATTGAGCCGAGCGTTGATGAATTGGTAAAGGAAAAAGCTAAATTTTGTATTGAATTTTCCGGATTGAGGTAAGTATCTTGCCTAACCTTGTGAGGGGACATTCCCCCTAGGATTTGGTATTGTTGTTGTATGAATGCCGTGTACGTGAGGTGACGAGTGTGTACACGTGCTAATTGTTGGAAACCTGTTTTTCATTAAGTAAATTAGCCATGTTCTTTCTTCTTGAACATTACTTGTATTTTAACCCTACAATGTAGTTTAAGGAAGCATGCTTAAGTGTATTGATTGTCCTATCTGCTTAAACAGTTTATGTGAACTCTGTGCAGCATGTTAGGTTAGAATTACCTGTCCATTTTGATATTTATTGGTTTTAGTTGATTATCCTTGTGTTGCTGCTGCGTGTTTACATTGGGACTACGGGCGATTCCCGGTAGATCCCCCTTGTCTGTTTATTTGGGACTACGGATGTGGTATTCTGGTAGATCCCCCTGCACAGTTATATGGAACTACGGGACTGCACCTGGTAGATTTCCCCCAGTACTAGGTATTTACATTTGGGGGCTACAGGACGGTATCCTCGTAGATCCCCAGTTGCTGGATATTTACATTTGGGTGTTATTGGATGGTATCCTGGTAGACCCTCGGTTGCTGGATATTTACATTTGGGGGCTATAGGACGATATCATGGTAGATCCCCGGTTGCTATCTCTGTGTTGAGCTGTATTCTTTTCTGCAATATTTTCTCTGTCGCAATTGTTGTTATTCTTACCACTATGCTGTGTACTTCATACTGTTTCGCTCTTGAATGAAATTGTGGATTCTTTGCTTGATATTGTTGTCTTTTTTTTTATTTATTTTGGGACTACGGATGGGTATTCCGGGAGATCCCCTGCGCAAATACTGATTTTGACTGTAGTGCGGGATACCAAGAGATCCCCAGCACACATATTGAGGATACTAAGAGATCCTCGGGATACCGAGAGATCCCCATATACCGAGAGATCCCCAGCACACATATTGAGGAAACTAAGAGATCCTCGGGATACCAAGAGATCTCCAGCACACATATTGAGGATACTAAGAGATCCTCGGAATATCGAGAGATCCCCAGCCCACATATTGAGGATACTAAGAGATCCTCAGGATACGGAGAAATCCCTAGCCCACATATTGAGGTTACTAAGATATCCCTGGGATACCGAGAGATCCCCAACACTTATATTAAGGATACTGAGAGATCCCCGAGTATTTACGTTTGGGACTACGGGACGATATCCTGGGAGATCCCCTGTTAAACAATATTTCATTCTGAGCTAATGTTTCATTGATCCTATCCCTGTGTAAATATTATAGGCGTTGTCCGTTCTATTCCTTATACTTACTAGTCGGTATGAACTATGTTAGGACACTAGCACAAGCACACACATGGTTAATCACCCTTATCGGGTAGGAGACTCTTTGATATTTCTAAGTATAGACGCACACCCTTGTTCTCTACCTTCCATGTGAGAATGACTCTTTGGGGCACGTGAGTTGTCAGTATGATTAGGAGGTGTGATGAGGGCACAGGATGCCAAGTGTTAGGGTTCAGGTATTCTGACCTGTATTGTATGATTATGAGATGAGGTGTCACAGAGTGACTGATATGCGAAGGTTATCTATTTGAAAAGATTATATTCGGAAAGCATTTATATTGAAGGAACTCTTTTTGAAAAGAACATTTATTTGAATGAAGTATATTTCGAAACATTTTTATCGCTTGAGGGTTTGACTATTTGATTAACACTTGTTGGCTAAGACTCAAGGTGAGAACTATCGGAGTTGTTGAGTTATGACTTGTCTTTACTGTAATTCTGATTTCGGATTTGGGTTGTATTCTCACTTACCTTTTCGTGTTTTCCTTATGTTGTTCTGTTAAGTAATTGATGTTTTCTTTCCTTATTTTACTTACTGTATTGTTAGTCGTATCGCGTAGTCTCTATATAAATATCATGTTCTGTATATTAGACCAGTAGGTGTCTTGACTGTTCCTCGTCACTACCCCACCGAGGTTAGTCTTAGTACTTACTAGGCACCGCTGTGGTGTGCTCACAATACACTTCTGCACATTTTTTGTGTGCAGATCCAGGTATTATTCGCTAGTAGCTGTGCGGATTCTTGCCGAGGAGACTCAAGGTAGCCCTGCTGCTGCGTTCGCAGGCTTCGGAATCACCTTCCTATTTTATATTCACACTGCTGTTCTTATTTCCATACGGTTGTGTTTAGAAGTTGTAGCGAAACTCTGTAGAGCTTATGACTTGTCCTACCGGGTTTTTGGTATTATAAATTTTGTAGAGATTTCTGCTTCAAGAGTGTTAAATTTCAGTTATTATTGTGGTATTTCAGCATGAGTTAGGCTTACCTAGTCCCTAAGACTAGGTGCCATCACGATACCCAGACGGAGGGAAAGTTGGGTCGTGACACTTCATCTTGGTGCGGGAAGATCTTCTTCAACACCAACTGTCCCAGTGCGAAATACCTTAGTTTGACCCTTTTGTTGAAGGCTCTGGATAATCTATTCAGATAAAGATGACCGTGACATACTGCGTTCATTCTCTTTCCGTCTATAAGGGCCAGTTGCTCGTAACGGCTCCTTACCCATTCTGCATCGCTGAGTTCGGCTTCCTGTATGATTCTTAAAGATGGAATTTCTACCTCTGCTGGAATTACAGCTTCGGTACCATAAACCAATAAATAGGGGGTTGCCCCATTTGATGTGCGGACCGTAGTGCGATATCCCAATAAGGCAAAGGGTAACTTCTCGTGCCATTGTTTGTGGTTTTCTACCATCTTCTTAGTATCTTCTTGATGTTCTTATTGGCAGCTTTCGCAACTCCATTCATTTGAGGTCTGTATGCTGTAGAGTTTTTGTGCTTGATTTTGAAGGTTTCACACATGGCTTTCATCAGGTCACTATTGAGATTGGCGGCACTATCAGTGATAATGGACTCGGGAACTCCAAATCGGCAAACAATACGATCCTTGACAAAGTATGCGACAACTTTCTTGGTTACAACTTTGTAGGATGCAGCCTCTACCCATTTTCTGAAGTAGTCAATAGCCACTAAAATCAACCTGTGCCCGTTTGAAGCAGTGGGCTCGATCAGACCGATGACATCCATTCCCCAGGCAGCAAAAGGCCAAGGTGCACTTGTTGCATTGATCTCATTGGGTGGTACTCTTATCACGTCTGCATGTACCTGACATTGGTGGCATTTCTGTACGTACCGGATGCAATCCGTCTCCATGGCCATCCAAAAATATCCAGCTCTGAGTATTTTCTTGGCTAGAACAAAACCATTCATGTGTGGTCCACAAGTTCCGGCATGTATTTCTTCGAGCAATCTGGAAGCCTCCTTTGCGTCAACACACCTTAACAACCCTAGATCAGGAGTTCTTCTATACAGGGTCCCTCCGCTTTGGAAGAAATGATTGGATAGCCTCCGCAGAGTGCATTTCCTAGTATGGTTTGCCTGCTCTGGATATTCTCCTCTCGCCAAATATTCTTTGATGTCGTGGAACCAAGGTTTTCTATCCGTTTCTTCTTCAACATGAGCATAGTAGGCTGGCTGGTTAGGGATTTTCACCATGATAGGATCGATGAAATTCTTGTCTGGATGTTCTATCATTGAAGATGAAGTGGCCAGTGCGTCTGCAAACTCATTTTGAATTCTGGGTACATGTTTGAATTCTACCCTTGTGAATCTTTGCATCAATTCCTACATATGATGCAAGTATGGTAGTATTTTGGTGTTCTTCGTAGCCCATTCTCCTTGAACCTGATGTATCAGAAGATTTGAATCGCCAATTATGAGCAGCTCTTGTATATTCATATCGATGGCCAAATTAAGCCCCATGATGAAAGCCTCATATTCTTCCATGTTGTTGGTGCATGGAAACCTAAGCTTCGCAGATACAGGGTGGTGTTGACCTGTTTCTGATACCAAAACCGCTCCAATGCCCACTCCTTTGAAGTTTGCAGCTCCATCGAAGAACATCCTCCAACTGTCGTAAGAGTCAGCAATGTCCTCTCCTACGAATGATACTTCTTCATCAGGAAAATACGTTTTCAAGGGTTCGTATTCTCCTCCCACAGGATTTTAAGCAAGATAGTCTGCCATGCTTGTCCTTTGATCGCCTTCTGAGTTACATAGACGATATCGAACTCACTTAACAGTATTTGCCTCTTGGCTAACTTCCCGGGTTGCATGGACTTCTGAAAGATGTACTTCAGAGGGTCCATCCTGGATATGAGGTACGTGGTATAGGCATAAAAGTAATGCCTCAATTTCTGAGCCGTCCAGGTCAAAGCACAGCAAGTGTGTTCCAGTAGAGAGTATCGTGCTTCATAAGGTGTGAACTTTTTACTCAAGTAGTATATGGCTTGCTCCTTTCTCCCTGTCTCGTCATGTTGTCCCAAAACACATCCAAAAGCTCCATCTAATACAGATAGATAGAGTAGCAAAGGTCTCCCAGGTTCTGGCGGGACTAGGACTGGCGGTGTAGATAGGTATTCCTTGATTTTGTCGAAAGCCTTATGAAAATCTTCGGTCAAATTTTTTTCAGCATCTTTCCTCAGCATTTTGAAGATGGGTTCACATATAACTGTGGACTGTGCTATGAAGCGGCTGATGTAGTTGAGACGCCCTAGGAAGCTCATCATGTCCTTTTTGCTCTTTGGTGGTGGTAACTCCTGGATGGCCTTAGCTTTGGACGGGTCCAACTCGATTCCTCGACGACTGACAATGAATCCTAGCAGCTTTCCTGCGGGAACCCCGAATGCACATTTTGCGGGGTTCAATTTTAGATTGTACCTTCTTAGCCTGTCAAAGAACTTTCTCAAGTCTGCTATGTGATCTGCAGCCCTCTTGGACTTGAGGATGACGTCGTCGACATACACCTCTATTTCCTTGTGTATCATATCATGGAAGATGGTTGTCATGGCTCTCATGTAAGTAGCCCCAACATTCTTTAAACCAAATGGCATCATCTTGTAGCAGTACACTCCCCACGGTGTCATGAAAGTTGTTTTCTCTGCATCTTTCTTGTCCATCTAGATCTGATGATAACCCGCGAAGCAATCTACAAAGGATTGGAGTTCATTCTTGGCACAATTATCGATCAGGATATGTATGTTTGGCAGTGGAAAGTCGTCCTTAGGACTTGCTCTGTTTAAGTCTCGATAGTCAACACATACTCTAACTTTCCCATCTTTCTTAGGAGCTGGTACAATATTGGCTAACCAGGTTGGGTACTCAAATACCCTGAGGATTTTGGCCTTGATCTGCTTAGTGACCTCCTCCTTGATTTTCAGGCTCATGTCTGGTTTGAATTTTCTGAGTTTCTGCTTCACTGGCGGACACATTGGATTGGCAGGCAATTTGTGAGCCACTATGGATATGCTCAAACCGGTCATGTCATCATATGACCATGCAAAGATATCCTCATATTCCTTCAGGAAACGGATGTACTCTTCCTTCTCTGGCGGTGATAAGTGAATGCTTATGTGAGTCTCCTTGACGGTTTCGGCATTTCCCAAATTGATTGCTTCGGTTTCGTCCAGGTTGGACTTAGGTTTGTTCTCAATGTCCTCAACCTCTCTGACAACTTCCTCAGGTATTTCATCCTCTTCTTCTGAGTCACTATCCTTATATTGCATTGTCTCATTACATGTTACAGTCATTGGTTCATCAGGAATAGTAATAACAACGCTGTAGAAGGAAAATGTGGAAGATAATAATGAAATAAGTAGCAATGCATTGATTAAATTTTGAAAATATTCAAAACAGGTACGACTCGATGACTCGAGCAATTATTTCAAAACAAGATGCGTCTTTAAAAAAAAATTACTAAAAATATCTTAAATGCCTAGCATGGCTATTAGAACAAATCAGGCTAATTGCCGAGCTACCCAGGAACTTGGCGGGCCCGGGATGGTGTGGCAGTCCAATTCTGGAGAATAGCTCCCTTTTCTATAGCCTGAATGGTGAGGCCTTCCTCCTCCTCCTCCTCCTCAACTATTGCACTGCATTGTATCATCTATTTTTACTTTTCCTTTGCTTATAGGATCACTTGGAAGAGGAGAATGTGAAAGACCTTTAGGTACGTTGATGATGCCAGTATGTGCAAACCAACCTTAGGGGATCGGAGTAATAAAAATAAAGAAAAACAAAAGGTAAACAAGTTAGTAGGATTCTGAAAAATGCCCGTAATATTTAAACACATATTGCGGGAATGTAAATTTGTATCCTAATTCGGAGCCTCGTTGTGCCCGATGTAGTCCTAGCGACAAATTGATTTGGAGAATTTCAGTGCCAACAACTGCCTTATTTCATTAATGTAAAATAGATGAACCCCAAAACGACACTAAATAAGATAAGTCATTAATGGCACTTGGCCTTATTACATTTGAAAAAGCAAGTAAACCTAATCTACTTGGTCCCAGAAGGACCTTCTCTAGGCTGGATGTTCTTGTCGATCAAATTCCCCAGTTCGCGTAGGTTCAGCAGTAGGTATGCCCTTGCTAAATGTCCTCCTTCACTTCCTTCGGTGTTCTGACAATCGGTGACTCTCTTCCTTATTTTTTCCTCCAATTCCATCAGACCGATGGTGGTATGTTATGGACCATGCCGAACCTGGGGACTTCGTGCCTCATTTTCTGCAAAACAAATATGGTTAGGCCCTTTCCCCCTCCAGATTCGACTATTTATACAACAATGATTAGCATATTGGCACTTATTTCTCCAAAATTAATGCACAAAATCGTGGTTGCGTCCATTGGAATTATGGAAAACCCGATGGACTTTTGGACGAGGCTTGTCTTAAAGGGTTATTATGTGGACAGCATATTAACCCGGCTAGGTTTGACCATGATGCATGTATAATTAATCAGAGTAAGGTTTCTAAACAGGTCTAGACTGGTACCCTCAAGCGGACAACTTGAGGGGGAAAGGCACGGAACCGTCGACTGCACCGCTGATCGACTAGTTTTACCGCAATTATGCCTTTCCGAATTTAAAGGGTGATACATAGGAAGGGCGCAAAGACTCATCAAGCGTTGCTATAGGATTGACTACACACGAGTGGAATATGATGTTGAGCATGATTTGTGCAACAATGAATAGCATGTTGTCAAGTATTTGCACGTTAAAATGATAAATGCGGTATTTAAGTAATTGAAAGACAGTTAAGAAAAAAGAAAACAAGGAGACAAGTCAGTTTCAGGAAATAAAGGAAATCATAAATGCTTGGAAAGAGACAATTTAGTCCAAATAGAAGGGAAGGGAGAAAGGGTGCACATGTATTAACAGAATAAAGCATGCTTATGACTAATTCACTAAAACAAGTTCGTTATGGTAAGAGCCTAAAATATCCCCAGCAGAGTCGCATGCTGTCGTGCCCCCTTTTTCTGTCTTGCGGCGGGGTCCGGGTTTCGACATTCATTGGGAACAACTCATTTACTTTTGGGAATTGGATATGAGATTTGAAGAGTCGCCACCTAACGGATTTAAGGTGCGTTAGGGCACCTAAAGCAAGTAACTCATAAAACCGGTTTGCATTACCAGAGGTTGTGTAAGGGCTCAAAATAACCTTGGGGGAAGGTGTTAGGCACCCCTCACGGTCCACAACGGTGGGTCCCGGTCAAACTCAAATTATGTGAATTAGTCTTATAAACGGATAAAGCAAATTAGAAAAATTGATATTATATTTAAAATAAGGAGTAAAGAGGAGTCCTAGGTTTTTTAGCCTACAGGATCACTTCTGTACAATGCTTGGTAATCGTCTCCAAGTTGGTGCTACACATAGCATTAGCGCACAGGTCATCATATCCTTTACTACCCAATTACTCTCCCCTTAGTGGTTACATAAGCAATTCTAATTAAACGTACTCTATGCGTGCATTACCCGTCCCTTTCTTATGGACCTGGAGGTGTTTAGGACCTCTAATTAAGGCAGTTCTAGACTCTCCTAAGGTGTTTAAAGGAGAAAATCTAAGTGACAAGCAAAAACAAATAGGATATTCACATAGAAGGGGGAAATTAAAGGCTCACTTTTACCGCCTCACACAAGCAGACAATAGCACGTCTCAAACAGCAAGATTTCAGATATTTCAAAAGGTGCTAGAGCAGGATATCTAGGTAAGCATGACAAATAGAATATATGCAGCATTGTGTCAAAGCAAGGTAATAGAGACCTAATCAGTTTGCCTACTGATTTTAGGACCTGTTGAATCTGGGCAGTTCACAAATAATTAAGCAAAGCACATTTTTACCAGTTGCAGGATTTTAATTACCTAAAGGCTTGCCTAGGCGTGGATGTGAGATGTCCTATGATATGATATCTAACCGTTAACCAGAATTCTAATAACCAATTTAAAACTAGCAGTTTAAGTTCATTATGCCCTATAAACATGATGTCTAGGTGCGGAACATCACAAGACTGGTTTTGTACACATTTATCTCTATGATATCTGGGTGTTGGGACTGCTTTTCAACTTATTTTTTCTATGGACGTAGTAATTACTGATTTTACACGAAGTAAGCATGGTATTAAAGCGAATGTAATAACAATCCTAAAGCATGATTTCTAATGCACATAAGAGAATGAACATGTTTATTAGGCAGGATTAGCAGCTTAGTGACAGAATTTCTAAGTGGTCATGATTATGCAGAAGTTCAGAATTTTTCAGAACAAATGAATGCGCCTATAAACATTTTTTCTAATATGCCAAATAATCCTAAGAGCATGGTTTCTAAAGCAAGTAAATAATCCTAAGAACATGATCTCTAATGCAAGCAAATGATCATAATAAACCTAAGGACATGATTTCTACCCAGTCTCCCCACAAAAATTATATAAGAATCCCACCCTTTTACTAATTTCCCCAATACCTGTTTACAAGAATTATTATTACAGACCATATGAATTACAGAAGGAACAAACTATGCTATAGGGAGCCTGAACAGAGGCCAAAAGTGAACCTGGAAATTAGGCCTTCAAACAGTCCAAAATGCCATAAACTTATATTGCCCAAGAGGAAGTATCCTGGTGCATAAAAGTTCCCAAGGGCCCCAGGGACCTCGGGCAATGCTCACACCAAGATCCTTTTAAATGGAGAAGTGGTTATGTGCAGTGTGGAAGGGCCAGCCCCAGTGTGCAAGAGTTCGGAGGAATCTCATGGATTCCTAGGCAGTAAGCACACTGGAGGGGTAGAATCTTAAGTAATCTAGGAGTAGGAGTGAGATTGCTTGACATAGTTGGAATAACCTTAGGAAAACAATATAGAAGTAAAAGTTTAGGAGTGAAAAATACTTTAGGAGTATAAATAGTTTAGAAAACATATTAGGGGTGAAAACATGTTGAAAACATTCTGGGAAAAGAAAGGTTCAACAAACAACAGCATCATATTGCCCAGATTCAACTTCAGTTTGTTAATTAACTCTAGGTGAGGACAAGCAATTTTGCAGATAGGGATCAGGGGTTGAGAACACAGGAAGCTTCAATCAGAAACACATAAACAGGATACGAGGGAGAGCATATTGAACAACAAGTACATAGAACAAGCAGGGGTTGATTGATAACCAGCAACCAAATTCATAGCATTCATTAGAACATAGAATACTGATTTAGAGTCCTAACAGGAAAGTCATACTTGATGCTAAAGTAGTAATAGACAGAATTATTCATGCCAATTAAAGCACAGAGACTGAATGTAGGAATAGCCATGCTAAGGACATGTGTCTACTACACAGAATTATTCATACCAATTAAAGTTAATTAGATAACATGAGAGTCTGAGACACAAATGCTGGTTGGAGGAAGTAAACATGAAAGATGAAAGTACTTAAACTAAAGTAAACATGCTGACTAAGACAATAAACAAGAAGAGTGAAACTTAGACATGCTGATCAGGCAGTAAACAGAGTTAACTAGGCAGTAGTTACACTAGTACATAAAAGACATAGCCTTAGCAAAAACGAAGCAACAAGGAGCGCATAGATTTTAGCTTCATAATAACATTAAGGTAGGAATATACCAGTTAAGGAAGCAGAAACAGAAGGTAAAGTAGGCAGGGGTCTACTATCTAGCCTTCGCTTTCAGCCGGCTAGACAAGCAATGAACACAAGTAGCAGAGAGAGAGATTGAGAGAAAGTTATGTGTGTGTGTGTGTTTGAACTATTTGTTCGTCCCTTTGAGAGGCAGAATGAGAGTGTATATATAGCACTTAGGGAATAGAACAAATAAGGTAAAGAGAATCAGAGTTCAATCAATTAAGGATCAATCAACCAATCACAGAATCAATTTCTATATGGAAGTCCGAGAAAGACCCCTTTAATTGGGGAATAGTCAATTAACGGTCATAACAGGGGGTTCAATTAAGGCAATGAATCAAAATCATACCATGTAGGGAGTCAGTAAAAATTCCCAAACTACTGTCGACTAAATAAGGCAAGTAAAAAAAATAGGGAAGCAAGTCACAAATAAGGAAGCCAGTAAAATCCCAGCACACTGATTTTAACAGGGCAATTAATAGGAAACAATCGGCAAAAAATCTTCAAAGAGTACTAATTTCTTAGGAAAGAATTATTTGAATCCTTAAATAGAAATCAACCAAGTAAGAATCCCAAAGGGTTTTGATTTTAACAAGAAAGAAGATCGTTCAGATCCTTAATAGAAATCAATCAAGTAAAAAAAATTCCACAAAATACTGATTTTAACAGGGAAAATCATTTAGGTCTCTAAATAGAATAAGTTAATACGACTGGCTCACGGAGATAAACACAATATCGAAACAAAATCAAGGAAATCAGTATAACATACAAAATCATCTAGGGTTTGAGCATGCATGCGAAAATTAGCCAAGATAGTGAAGAAACAATTAATAAAAACACAGAGAAGTTAGAAAAATCTTTGAAGAAAAGTTTGGGATGAACCCTAATTTCAGAAAGAGTAAACGAAGTCGAAACAATTAATTAAACCAAGAGATTTTAAAAGGAGAACATCCAATAATACTCGAATCACTTCAGATCTATAAAGATCTGAGAAGATTCGAACAGTAGTGAAACCAGGGTTTTCAGAAAATAGTAGAGATAAAGAGAATCGGTCGAAAACTCATGGATTCGTATTAGAAAGAGGAAATCCATACTCACAAAAGAAAGTGGCTTGAGACAGGCCGGTAAACAACTTTCAAGCCAGAACAGGTTGGATTTCCATGAGATCTTCTCAAGAACTCATGAAATCAAACAGCCAGAGGGTATAAGAGACCGATGGTGGTCGGAGAATGCACGGAAACACCATAGAAGGGAGGTTCTCGCCGGTGACGGTGATTAGGGTTAGGGTGAGTTGAGAGAGAATTGGAGGGGTGAGTGAAACGGGTGACGGCGAAATGAGAAGAATGATTAGGTTTGGGGTCATTTGGAATAAAAAGGGAAGGATAAATGGTAGCAGTTGATCTCTGTGATCAACGACCAAGATTAGAGGGGTTTGGGGCTGGGTAGAAGTCTTTAGGGTTTGGGGCTGGGTAGATTTGGGCCTGGTTTACTTAAATTGGATTGGGGGGGGGGGGATCCGATTCTGGGTATAAATTAGGGGCTATTTGTTAAATACCCATTTTACTAAATAAAATAATTTAAAAATAGCTAATTAAATGATAAAAATAATTTTAATGCATGGAGGTGATTTAAAATAATTGCATAATATTATAAAAATATAAAAATCTATTTTTTGTATAGATAACGTTGTTATGCATATGTAAGGGCTATTTTTGGAAAATATGCAATTACAGTCTTAAAAATACAAATGTAATGCAATTAAAATATTTGAACACTCATATGAAGATAAATGATGAATTTAGATGATTAAATCATCATAAAATAATATGAGGAATAGCTGAACATTTATGTGATTAAAAAAATTTAGAAATAAATGAATTTAAGGCCTTTAAAAATTGTAGAAAAAATTCTAAAAATACTTGTGCATGTTTGTAAATACATGTACAATATTTTGAAAGTATGTATGCACATTTTAAAATATATGAGGTTAAAATTGGGTATCAACAAAGACTCCGTCAAGGGCATAGTCGGAGGCATCCGTTTGTACCTCGAATGGCTTGGCCAAATCGGGGAGGGCCAAGACGGGGCTACTAGACATAGCCACTTTTAATGCGTTGAAGGCCTCCGCTCGCCTGGGTCCCCAATCCCAAGGCGCGACCTTCTTGAGGAGTTCTGTCAATGGCACTGCGATGAGGGAGTAATTTTCACAAATCTCTGATAGAAGTTGCATAGGCCAGGGAACGCCCTCAAGGTGTGGATACCCTTAGGCGGCGGCCAATTTGTGATAGCCTGAATCTTCTTTTGGTCCATCTTGATCCTCCCTTCCTCAATGACATGTCCGAGGAAGTCAATCCGTTTTTGAGCAAAGGAGCACTTGGATTGCTTCGCATGTAGTTCGTGCTCCCGCAATCGGGTTAGGACCTTCCGCAAATGCTCCAGGTGTTCTTCAAGTGTTTGGCTATATAACACTATGTCATCCAAGTATACCACCACGAATCCGCCAATGTACTATCGGAAGACTTGGTTCATCAGGTTGCAAAATTTGCTGGAGCGTTAGTTAAGCCGACGGCATAACCAGGAAGTCATACGACCCATATCTTATCACACAGGTCTTCCTGTGTTCATCACCCTCTGCAATCCGAAACCTGTCTTTAGGTCTATCTTGGTGAACACCATCGCACCACCCAGTCTATCGAACAAGTCTGTCATTAGCGGAATAGGGTACTTGTTCTTCATAGTGATTTTGTTTAGAGCCCGATAATCCACATAGAGTCGTAGGCTGCCATCATGTTTCTTTTGGAATAGCACAAGGGACCCGTAGGGGGACTTGGAGGGCACGATGATCCCTGTGTCTAGCAATTCCGTCAACTGTCTCCAAAGCTCGGTGAGTTTGGGTTATGACATTTTGTAAGGCACTCGGGCGGGTGGCTTCGCACCCGATACCAACTCAATCTCATGGTCTACAGTGCGCCTAGGCGGGAGTCGCTTTGGCATAAAGTCTACAAACTCCAGTAGCAACTCCTTCACGGGTGTAGGAATGGGACCCGAGGAGCGTTCTATATCTTCAATGCAGAGGGATTCCAGGAACGTAGGTTCATGTCTTTTGACCCCCTTCTTCAACTGCAAGGTCGAGATATTCTCAGCGACCATCTTCATGGGCATGCACGGGATAATGCAGGGCTTGGCCCCGTCTGTTCCCATCATCAATAGCATGTCTACATACGGTATGGGCATGGTGTGGTTTGCCTTAGGAATTCCAACCCAACGATCAACTCGAAGCCATCTATGATCACCACTCGCAGGTTGAATTTTCCTTCGTAAGGGCCAAGCTTCACTGGTACCTCTTTGGCTATTCCACCCACTGGCTGAGGAGGAGAGTTGATAGCCTTTACACGACCTCTACCCTTTCCTAAAACTAGACCAAAGCGCTCTACCTGAGTCGAGGCTAAGTAGTTGTGGGTAGCACCCGTGTCTATTATCACCCAAATGGACTTGCCATTTACTTTCATCTCGATGAACATTAAGGTCCTCTCTTGTTTAAGAGGAGTCCTCTCATCCGCCTTCTTTTTCCCTCTCTTGGTGATTGGACAAGAGTCCTTCTTCTTACAGATACCAACACTAGTTTCCGCTAAGGCCTCAAAAATAAAGCCAACAATTGCATTAAAGGTACCTACTATTTCGGTCTGGTCCACATCATCTGTGTCTTCATCAGTCCCATCATCAAAAGCTTGATGGGCGTTCATCTATGCATGTGGGCATTCATTATTCCAATGTGGTCCGCCGCAATGACGGTATCCTGAAGGGGGATTTCTCCCCCAATCATTGTTGTTTGACGTAGGGCCTGATGAGGGAGCCTTAGATTTGGTTGCACTCAGACCTCCTCCACTTCTGATAGGGCCACCATTGCTAGGCTGGCCCCCTTTGTATCCTGCTCGGGCAGGTGGTTGAGGCCTATTCTTTCGAGCTTTCACTTGATAGTCCCCAAGGAATTCCGCTTCTTGGATCACCTTGGGTAGGGTATCTGACCCTTTGTCTTTGCAGTTCCATACAGGAATAAGGTTTCAATCCTTTAAGGAATGTGAAGAGCCTGTTTCTGTCCCCCATGTCACGTATGTTCAGCATGAGCACGAAGAATTCCCGCACGTAATCCCGCATTGATTTGGTTTGGTGGAGCTCCCGTAGCCTTCTCATTGCATTGTACTCAACATTTTCGGGGAAGAACTGTAGGCGTATGGCTGCCTTCAGTTCTTCCCATGTCTCGAGAGCATCTTCACCAGCCCTGATGGCTTCGTACTTCACCTGCCTCCAGAGTTTAGCATCTCCCTGAAGATACATGGCAGCAATTGCTACCTTCTTAGCTTCTTCGAGGTCCCCCACGACATCGAAGTACTGCTCGATGTCGAAGATGAAGTTTTCCACTTCTTTGGCATTTCGAGCTCCACTGTATGGCTTTGGCTCAGGAATTTTCAATTTTGTGCCACGGGAGCGAGGTTCGCAGCACCCCCAATTTGGTTTTTGCCTCCTCGAAGCAGGCCTTGTAAAGAAGCATTGACAACATTGAGCTGGCCTGTCAAGTTGTCTATAGTTTGTGCATGGCAGTCACCCATTCTGCCTCTTGTGCCCTGTAGGCTAAATCCTCGGCACGCTCCTGTTGGAGGCCCTTGAATTTGCAAGAAATTTCGGCTGCCTCTATGGCTTCTGTTGCCGACCTCCTTCAGAGTCGCGATTGATGTTTTCTATGTCAACTTCGGCCTGGAGCATTTTGTGGTCCAGGTCGTCCAACCTTTGCACTAGGCTGGTCCTTAGTTCAGGCACCGTTTCCACGATGGGTCGTAATACCTCAACCATCTCTTCAAGGGCCACAATGCGGTCCCTATGATTCACCATGGTTAGAAATAGTGGTAATGGCAATGTGTTCCCTCGTCTTATGTCGAGCCTAGGCTCCGATACCAACAATTATATGGCGCCTTCCTGAGATTCCTTGGAAGGGCGATGTAAGGCTAAGCAACTGATGTCAGTGCAGTTACTATGCGCCAATTGAGGTCCCCTCCGTATGCTAGACGAGATTGTCAGTGTCGTATGGGAAAACCAATGTCAAGAGCAATTGAGAGAACAGAAATGAGAATTGAGAATGAAAGGAAGCTTGATTGAATTAATGAAAGCTATTATAGAAAAGCAACACGGTGTCGAGGGGGAGAGTAACAGAGAATTGTTTGCTTGCTAGAAAGTTTGATTGCTTGATCCCCCCTAATAGTGCTTAAGAAAAAACCAAAGTTACAAGACTAGACCTAACTAAGCAAGAAACATAATGGAAGTACATGAAATAAAACTACTCTATATTTACAATGAAAAAGACTTAGTTTTCTACAAGTTAGAAACATGTCCGTTGTCAGCAACCTTGTCTTTGGCACCACGTTCTGCACGTACGTCGTTTACTATGTGTGCAACATTGTTGGCATCTGCATGCGGCTGGAAGCTGGCGAGGGATATCGGTGAGGTGACAAAGGCACATGCGAACTTGTCACTTGGTGCAGCCAAGATCACGGGGCCATCCGTGGCGCTAGGCATTTGGATGCTTGCTAGGACGCCACAGAATGTGTCCAAGGGGTCATTGGGCATGGCTGGAAAGCTGCCCATGACACACACGCGCGCGCGCGCGCGCGCGCGCACACACACACACACACACACACACACACACACACACATATATATATATATATATATATATATATACACGTTTTAGCTAGCGAATGCAAGTTTCGATCGACCGAGTAATTTTATATTTTTTCCTTAAAATAGGAGTGACTTAACCCAACCGACCTAATAGCCATACATATAAATTAAAATAATATTAAAAGTGAATTCTTCCATCTAAAAAAACTTACTTTTAATTAGAATGCATGAGATTCAGACCCAAAAAGAAGTATGGATAACGAGAGAGCTGTTGAAACAATAATGCTATCAATTTGAATGAAAATCTTGAAAAGAAAAAGAAAAGATAGAAGTATCATGTTTTGGAAGATTCACTTTTAGTATTATTTTAATTTTTATATATATGGGTATTATCGTGTTGGGCCGGGTAGGGTTATTCCAATTTTAATTAGATTATTATTTTATTAAACTGAAAATTAAAAATTAAAACAAAATAAGAAAATACTATCGGAAAGTCGAGTTTTCGGTTACTATAATTTTTGTGTGAGTTAGAGAAAGTTTTATAATTTTTATGTGAGAAAACATAATTATATGACTTTGGTGAAAAAAGTCTTTGTTATATGACCATTTATAAAATTTACCCCTTTATTCGATCCCTGGAAAAGCCCTGTATTTTGAAGTAGGCGAGCAACATGAGGTCGTGGCTCATCTTATGGATGCTAAATGATCCACCATTTAGAAGAAAAGATGATGAAAACATTGACGAGTCCAAAAACAATATTTAAACGCGTATCGCCAAAGCTTACATGGCATTAAACTCCATCTATTGTCAACAAACACTAATTATTGTCTCCAAATTTTTAAATAAAATTGTATATGGATAAAACTGAAGGTAATGAGCAACCTAATTTCTCGTGAGGGGAACGAAGAGAGGACATAATTGCGTGTAATCAAGAATGAAGCCGGGAGCCGCCCGTATACAAGCTCGAACTAAACACCTGCCCCCGGAACCATCAAAATCATGACCTAGACCGGATTCGATTAACGAGACCTCGAGAAACATTGCCAAACGACCACATACGATTAACAAAGGGCCGCGATATCCGTGCCTAACTGAAAATAACGGCGTGAATCTTGGCCCGTATCAGCGATAGATCAATAATTAATGAAAAGAAAGATTTTTGCCTTTTTTTTAGAATTGTACTTAGGGTAAAACTCTCCTACTATATAAAAGGGAAGCTAACCATTCATCAGACACATTGCAACACACATCCCAAGGCTATATACATTTGTTTTCTCTATATTTACAAATTATTCAAAGTTCTTGGTTCTGTTGATAAGTTCTTCATAAGCATTAGCTCGGAGCCGAAGGCAGGCTTCTAGTTAAGCTTTCTGTCTAGCCCGAGCTCACTATCATCATTGGTTTGACAATTTGTTATGTATTTTGTTTTCTTATCTAAGGTCATTAATCATTTGTATCGAATTAATCCACATATCCTTAAACCGCGTATAAATTCAATTGGTATTTATTTTTAAGGGTGACCAGTTTGGCGCCCACCGTGGGGCTAAGGATAACAGTGGAAGTTTGATATAAATTTCCATAACACACTATATCTTATGCTTGTTTTTTGAGATTGTAACTTCAAATCGACCTATGGATGTCAAACTCATTTTGCTCACTTCAACGCTGATATTGAGTCTGGCCACCATGGTGAAAACCACAACGTAACACCTAGCAATGAGGTGCCTCCTGCCGATCCCAACGGAGTCCCAGTTGTGGACCTAATCGATGCCAACTCGCATCTGGCCATCGATGTCAACCTGCCGACCGATCCTGAGAATAGCATTCGCGGAGGAGCCCGACTAACGACTCGAGGTACGCCCGAAGGTGAGGGCGAGGGGATCAATCTGAGGGTAATCTTCAAAATGTTGCAAGCCTAACAGGCAGCGATAGCACAACTGTAGAATCAAAGTCGCGCCCCCTGCAGAGTTGAGCCCGAACAATCCTGGGAAAATACGCAAAGGAACGGGCAGTTCACAGAATGGCCAGGTGAAGCTGAGATCGGGACCAACCCCGAAATAATTAGGATGCTTGAGGAACTGACAAAGCGGGTGGAATCGGGGGAGAAGACAATTGAGGCCAACGACAGAAAAGTGGAGACCTACAACTCCAGAGTTGATCAAATCCCAGGAGCGCCCCCGATATTAAAGGGCCTGGATTCCAAGAAATTTATCCTAAAACCTTTCCCTCCGAGCGCGGCTCTAAAGCCAATACTGAAGAAGTTTTGTATGCCTGATATTTCAAAATATAACGGGACCACGAATCTAAATGAGCACGTGACCTCCTACACTTGTGCCATCAAGGGAAATGACTTAGAAGATGAAGAAATCGAGTCGGTTTTGCTGAAAAAGTTCGGAGAAACCCTGTCAAAGAGAGCAATTATATGGTATCATAATTTACCCCCAAATTTTATTAAATAGTTTGCTATGCTTGCAGATGCCTTTGTAAGAGCACACGTCGGGGCTATCAAGGTCAAAACCAGAAAATCGGATCTATTCAAGGTAAAACAAAGAGATAACGAGATACTTAGGGAATTTGTGTCGAGATTCCAAATGGAATGGACGGATCTGCCCCCGGTTGCGGATGATTGGGTCGTTCAGGCGTTTACTCAAGGACTCAACCCCCGAAGCTCCTTAGCTTCACTTCAATTAAAGCAGAACCTGATAGAATGCCCGGCGGCAACTTGGGCCGATGTCCATAACAGGTACCAGGCAAAAATCAAAGTCGAGGATGATCAGCTTGGGGCCCCTTCTGGGTCCGTTTATCCTATCAGTGTCAACGATAGATCTAAGAGAGTCACCAATCATGAACCGAGACTGAACAGAGATCGGTATCAACCATATAATGGAGACTGAAGGGGTAATGGATCTGGGCATAACCCTGCTTGGAATGAAAAGAGAAATGAACGAGGTCATAGTAGCAGGGGACTCATGAGTAAAAGCAGTTTCGACAGGCCACTCGGGGCCAGGGAGGCACCGACGTTGTCGAAATATAATTTCAGGGTCGATGCTGCCAACACCGCATCCGCCATCGGCGCATCAAAGACACCAAGTGGCCTCCATTGTTACAGTCTGATCCTACCCAAAGGGACCCTAACCTAATGTGTAAGTATCATGGCACTTATAGACATAGAATTGAGGACTACCGACAATTAAGAGAAGAAGTGGCCTGGTTATACAATAACGGGCATCTCCGGGAATTTTTGAGTGATCGAGCCAAAATCACTTTAGGAACAGGGATTCCAACAAGCAAACCGAATGGGAGGAAGCACAACACGGCATCAACATGATCATTATAGGGGTCAATGTCCCATAAGGGCCCATACTAAAGCGCACGAAGGTATCCATCATGAGGGAAAACAAACCCGAGATTATGCCTCTAAAGGAACCATTTCGTTCAACGATGAGGATGCTGAAGGCATCGTATAACCGCACAACGATGCACTGGTAATATCCGTACTCATATATAAATTTCGACTTAAGCATATGTTGATTGATCCAGGTAGCTCGGCCAACATCATCAGAAATAGAGGGTCGTGGATTAGTTGTGTCTCATAGACCAGATAGTGCCAGCAATTCAGGTGTTGAACGGGTTCAACATGGCGTGCAAAACTACTAAATAAAAGATAACCTACCGGTGAACACTGGCGGAACCACCTAGGAAATTAAATTCTACGTGATCAAAGGGGATATGAGATATAATGCTATATTCGGAAGGTCGTGGGTTCACAACATGAGGGCGGTACCTTCGACCTTGCACCAGGTATTAAAATTCCCTACATTGGGGGAATCAAGATAGTGTATGCAGAACAACCGGTCACGAATTGAAAGTTATACCTAGGCACGGGGTTGACCCCCGAGCTTAGGAAAGAACTCATTAGTTTCCTTAATACTAACATGTCTTGTTTTACCTTGTCCCATCTTGATATGACAAGGATCGCGCCGGAGATAAACACTCACAAGCTGAGTTTAGATCCGAAGTTCCACCTAGTTAAATAGAAGAGGAGGCCCTAGTATGAAGTCAAGCACTCCCTCATCAAAGACGAGGTGTCTAAACTCCTTAAAATAGGTTCTATTCGGGAAGTTAAATACCGAAATGGTTAGCTAACGTAGTGATAGTGCCTAAAAGTGGAAATAAATTAAGAATGTGAATACATTACAAAGACTTGAACAAAGCATGTCCCAAAGACTCTTTTACATTGCCTAACATCGATCACATGATGGATGCGACAGTCGGGCACGAGATACTCAGTTTTCTCGACGCCTATTCCGGATACAACTAAATCCGGATGGACTCGAGCGATCAAGAAAAGACCTCCTTTATCACTAAGTTCGGCACCCACTATTACAACATAATGTCGTTCGGACTAAAGAACGCCGGTGCCAACGCCTAATAAATTGGATGTTCGAAGAATAAATAGGAAAATCAATGGAAGTTTATAATGATGACATGTTAGTTAAGTCCCTGTGAGCATAGGACCATTTCAAACATTTGCAGGAAACCACCGATGTATTGAAGAAATATAATATGTAGCTGAACCCCGAGAAGTGCGCATTCGGGGTCGGATCTGGAAAGTTCCTTGGATTCATGGTGTCCAACAGAGGGGTCGAGATTAACCCTGATAAAATCAAGCCATAGAAGACATCCCTGTGGTAGATAGTGTTAACGCTATTTAGAGGCTAATTTGGCGTATAGCCGCCCTGGGTCAGTTCATATCGAGGTCCTCGGACAAGAGCCATTGATTCTTCTCACTATTGAAGAAGAAGAATAAATTCTCTTGGACCCCGGAGTGCCAGAAAGCCTTGAGAACTCAAACAATACCTTTTGAATCCACCCCTACTCCATACTTCGAAGGCGGATGAACAATTGTACCTTTATTTGGTTGTATCTGAAGTGGCGGTAAGTGAATTCCTAGTCCGGGAAGAGAAAGGTACGCAATTTCCTATTTATTATGTTAGTAGAACTCTAGGCGAGGCCGAAACAAGGTATCCTCACCCAGAGAAATTGGCGCTCACTTTGCTAAGCGCCTCTAGAAAGTTGAAAAGTACTCTCAATGTCACCCCATATGCGTCGTAACTTCTTACCCATTAAGGAACATAATGCATAAACCCGAGCTCGGGCCAGCTGGCCAAATGGGCCATAGAAATTAGTGGGTACGATATCGAGTATCGACTCCGAACCGCCATCAAATAACAAATTTTGGCAGACTTTGTGGCCGACTTTACACCGGCCTTAATACCCAAAGTCGAAAAGGAATTGTTATTAACCTCGGGGACTTCCTGGGGAATCTGGACCTTCTTTACGGATGGTGCCTCAAACGCGAAGGGGTCCGGACTCGCCATTATTTTGAATCCGCCTACGGGCAACATAGTTAGGCAATCTATCCGAACTTTGAAATTGACTAACAATGAGGCTGAGTATGAGGCCATGATTGCAGGTCTCGAATTGGCTAAAAGCCTTGGGGCTAAGGTGGTCGAAGCTAAATGCGATTCCCTCTTTCTGGTTAATGAAGTTAATGGGATGTTCGAAGTAAAAGAGGAACAAATGTGAAGGTATTTAGACAAATTGCAGGTGGCACTGCATCAATTCAAGAAATGGACCCTTCAGCATGTGCCTTGAGATCAAAATTGCGAGGCTGATGCTCTGGCTAACTTAGGGTCATCGGTTGGTGATGACGACTTCAACTCAGGAACGATCGTGCAACTCATGAAATCGGTAGTAGAAGAAGGCCACGCTAAAATAAATTTAATAAGTTTAACTTGGGATTGGAGAAACAAGTACATAGACTACTTGAAGACTGGGAAGTTACCCTCGGACCCTAAAGAATCAAGAGCTCTACGCACAAAGGCGGCCAAGTTCAGCCTGTCTGAAGGTAGTTTGAACAGAAGAATATTTGATGGCCCACTCGCCATATGCTTGGGGCCGAGAGACACTGAATACATTTTGAGAGGAGTTAACGAGGGCACTCGCGAAAACCATTCGGGGGCAGAATATTTGGTTCAGAAAATAATCAGGTCCGGCGACTACTGGGTCGCTATGGAGAAAGATGCAAAGGACTTTGTACGAAGATGAGACGGCTGTTAGAGACACGCACCGATGATCCGTCAACCCGGAGAGTTACTGCAATCGGTCTTATCCCCATGAGCGTTAATGAAGTGGGGAATGGACATTGTTGGCCCCCTGTCGTGAGCACCTGGTAAGGCTCAATTCATATTGTTTACGACAGACTATTTTTCTAAATGGGTCGAAGCTCAAGCGTTCGAGAAAGTCTGAGAAAAAGAAGTCATTGATTTTATTTTAGACCACATAATATGCCGGTTCAGGATACCGGCTGAGATCGTGTATGATAACGGGAAGCAGTTCATTGGCAGCAAGGTAAGAAACTTTTTCGAAGACCACAAGATTAAAAAGATTCTATCCACCTCCTATCACCCCAGCGGGAACGGACAAGCAGCGTCTACAAACAAGACCATACTCCAAAATTTGAAAAAAATTCTGATTGATGCCAAAGGAAAGTGGAAGAAAATTCTGCCCGATGTTTTATGGGCGTACCGTACAACTTCGAAATATAGCACCGGAGCCACTCCATTTTCGCTGGTTTACGGTGCCAAAGCATTAATACCGATCGAAAAGGGGGAACTAAGCCTTAGGTTCCGATATGCGACCGAAGAATCAAATGGCGAGTCCATGAGTACGAGCCTAGAACTGTTGGATGAAAGGCGAGAGGTTGCCCTAGTACGATTGGCCGCCCAGAAGAAGCGGATATAAAGATACTACAACTTAAGAGCCAACCTCCGACACTTCAAAATTGAGGGCTTGGTGCTAAGGAAAGTAACACTGCATACCCAAAATCCGAACGACGGAAAGCTGGGGCCGAATTGGGAAGGACCATATCGAGTCATCGGAATTACCGACAAGGGCTCGTTCAAACTCGAAGCAGGAAACGGTGCACAACTACCAAGAAACTGGAACGTAACACACTTAAGGAGGCACTATTGGTAAGTCGTTTTCATTTACCTTTTTATAATATTATGAATCAGACTAATGCTTGCAGGTAACGACCAATGGAAAATATGACTATTAGGTCTGAAAGCATGCATTGCACTCTTTTTCCCTTAAACCAATGTTGTCCCAAATGGATTTTTTGGCAAGGTTTTTAATGAGGCAAAAGTGGATCGTGCTAACTTAGATTCAAAGACTGATTTTAAATTGGATTCAATGGTGGCATCAATAGTATCCAAGCCCTCACAAAGATCGACCTTGAATATTGGGGGCCATCACCCCTGGGTTAGTCGGTTTAGACTTCTTAGCAAGGAAAGAAGAGAACTTTGTACTTGAAGGACGTAGGACCAGTGGTTAGGATTTATTGTAAGGGCCAAACGGTCAAATGAAATGCGCCCGCATAGGCCACCTCAGCTATAATACAAGCTTTTACTCGCTTTCGATCATGTACTTTACACACAGAAATGAAAGAAAGTTCCCACCTTGCTATTACATATTTTTGCCTTTCAAAGCATCGAGCCTAAGGGTCATACCTATTCGGGGACTATCGAGCCTAAGGGCTTACCCTACCCGAGCCTAAGGGCTATCGTTATTCGTGGGACTATCGGGCTCCTGCGCTATCCCCGCTCGGGGACTGTCGTCCGAAATAAGTTCGGGCATCTCCGGCTATAAAATCCTAGAGGCACAAAACCTATTAGGTAGTCCCTAAACCTAAAAGGTTATGTCCATGGTAAAAAATGGTTTAGAGATGTCCGAAGCCCGTAATAAAACATAAGGCTTTCAATAAAAATCCAAAATATGCCAAAAGGTTACCCTCGGCAAAAGCATCGCCTAAAAACACTTATGAATTCTTGGAAAACTTTCTATCACTTTGAGTTTTAAAAGCTTCGAGAAAATAAAAAATTGCATTGAGGTTAGGTTCTGTTTGGACCTCCGAAAAACAAATGACTTATTACTACATTAGATTCTATGCTAAGGCATTAGAAATATTTGCAAGAATAGAAATCGTGAAAATATACTAAAATAATTGAAATTGCCAAAGGGGGAAATTTTATATATTTCGGAATATCATTACATAGGCCCAACAAAAACAGCCTTAAAATGAACAAAAATATGTACACAAAAACTAAAATATCCTAAGGCATTAACACCCGATCTTCACTGGAGCCCGATACGTCACCAGAACCATCGGGGCCTTCGCAGTCTTTGGAGCCCTCTTCACCTTCAGGTTCGGCTAGTTTCTTGGCCTCGACCACAAGTCCTTTTGCCTCCTCGACCTCGGCAGACAGGTCAAAACCTCGAGCATGTATCTCTTCAAGGGTCTCCCTTCGAGACAGCCGCCTCACATATTCGGTATTGGTCTTCAGGCGGGCCTCGACAACCTTAACATTGCCTTGTATTGGGCCACCATATCCTCGGCATCGGCAGAGGTTGTCTCCATCTAGAACCTCATTGATTCGAGCTCTTTTCCAAGGGCATCCCGTTCTATGGTAACCGAGCTCAGTTGTGCTTGGAGATCTTCATTTAGCTGAGCCCATTTATAAGCTTTCTCCTATGCCACCTGAAGCCGAACTTCTACCGAAGAAAGCTTTGCCTGGGCGATTTCCTTATCCTAGTCCAGCAGATCCATCTTGTTCTTCCAGCCATTGGCCATGACTTGGATCTCGTCCATCTTCTTTCGAAGATGGTCGATCTTTTGCTAGACCTGCGAGGTTTGGTTGTTAGTCACTATGAATAGTTCCTTGTTTCTAACTTCGAAGACCATTACCTTTTCGACCAAGTCGGCGTGCTCCCTCCTTAGGACCGATGCTTCTTTTTGAGCCTTATCCAGCTCGGCCTGAAGGTCCTTAATGACCCCTTCTTGGTTCTCACTGAGGAGCTTGTACATATCTTTTTTTTGGGCCAGCTCCTTGACCTCGAGCTCGAGCTGAGTGACTTCGGCCCGGTAACGGAGGAAACTCTCGTGGTGGAGTACCGAGGCCTATCAAACGACGAAGGACGTGAGAAAATATCAAAATTTAAGTAAAGTCAAAAAAAGATGCGGGATGTCTTACCCGGTTTAGTGTCTGCTGCGTCTCATTGAATAGGCATGACACATTTACCTCATTCATTTTTGCCTGGTCCTCCTCGATCACCAGGCATCGGAGATAGCTGGCTATCCCTATGGGGGCAGACAAAACCCGGGCATCCTCAGGAACGGTAATAATAACCGATCTTTTGCGACCGAGGTCTGTGCTCAGGGCGGGGAACTGATTGATCAACTTCTAGCTCGAACATGGCCCGCCGGCTTCCGAAGATAGATCCTTCCTCGGAACTTCCAGGTCGCCCAACCCGGAAAAATCTTCCAAAGCAGACGAGTCCACACCATCAAAAAAGGGATGAAGGGGATCGTCCGTGCCATGGACCCCTTCATTGGACCTCTCCTTTCCTGCTTGTGCTCCCTCATGCATGGACTCGGTGTAGGAGGGCATCCCTGAAATCTAGATTACTGGGCGCTTCCTTCGGAGTGAATCCGGCATCCCGGGGGGTCTCAGCCCCTATCTCCACATCAATCTCCCAAGTTCGAGGGAGATCGGCCTCATGAATCTCCCCCTCAATTGTTGCCTGCTCCTCGAGAGGGTTCGATCTGTGAGTCACAAAAATATCGTCTTCTTCAGACTCATCCCTGAGCCGAAGAAGTGAGTCCGAGTCAGGTGCTCGGGAACCAGAGCTTTTCTTGGCTTACAAGCCAATCTTTTCTTTGGCTTCTTCTCTAAGCTCAAGGAGCCCGAAGCCTTCTTCTTCTTCTTCTTCTTTTTCTTCTTGTTTTCCCCCGCTGCAGCCCCAAGCTATCCCGAAACGGAGGGATCAACGGACAAGGACACATCCTCGTCCCCTTTTATAGGCCTAAGTTCAGTGCTCTTGGGCAAACCTACAAAAAGAAAAGAGAGGAAAGAAGAGTCAGTATGATATAAATCAGAAAGCCTGCTATTACCTATTCGGGGGAAGGCCTTACCATGGAAACAAGCCTCCCATCGCCTTCGAGAGCTTACGCCATGAGTGCTCAGAATATGACATCTGTGTACAAATGCCCTCGATTCACGCCTTGAACCGTGGGATAGCATTTAGAACCCGGGCAATAGCTCAATTACCACAAATACGAATGAGAAGAAAGGAAATAAATAAAAAATTGACGCTTAAGGAGAGACTATAGTTACGAGATGCATTACACTTCTCAAGGCATGACATGAACTCGGGGGGAATCAAGTCTTTGGTCTTCACCCGAACGAAGCATCCTTGCCAATCCCGGTCTCGGTCTTCATCAATGTTTGAAAATGTGGGCCTTGTTGGCCCGACATGTAAGCTTTATTAGCCCCACTTGGAATATTCGAGGACTGTATAAACGGAGCAGATGATCGATGGTAAACCGATGAGATTCGATTTTGTTCACAAAGTAACGAAGGAGGATCACTATCCTCCATAAAGACAGATGGATTTGCCCGAGGCACACTTCGTACCTCTTGCAAAAATCCAAAACAATTGGGTCCATTGAACCTAGTGTGAAGGGGTAAGTATAAACACTTTGGTATCCCTCCACATGTGTAGTGATGACATCCTCGAGCTCGGGGACTACTACGTCCTTACCTTCCCAATTGTAGTCCTCTCGGACCATAGGAAGGGCGTCCTCGGTAATAGAGCATATATACCTCGATGCTCCTTCACCCCTGTCCTATTTCGATGAGGGTTTTTGGACCTTAAAGTCATCTGTAGTTGAGCAGCCCCCGGGGATGAACATATTTAAGGGAGACTTAGGGCTATCTCATTGGCAGCCATGTCAGGAGCAGCCATCTCGAGGACAATAATTTTGGGAGTAACTGCCTCGATATCAATGGTCGATTGAGAAGAAGAAGCAGCTTGTTGGGGAATAGATTTAGATGTTTTAGCCAATGTTATTTGAAGAAGTTAGAAAAGTCAAGAGACGATTTTGAAAGATAAAGAGAGAGTATAATGATTTGGAGAAAATCTGGGTAAAAGCTTGGGAATTAGTGTGAAATCATGAAGAATAAGGGGGAAGATATGAAAGTTTGAAGAAGGCTGATGATAGCTTGAGAATTCAAGGGTAGAAGCTTGGTCGAAAAAGTGCAAAAAGAACAAGGGGCGAAACGTTATATAGAAAAAATTCAGAGGTAACCAACCAATGGTTGACACGTGCTCAAAGTTAGAGCGACGTGACTGATAGGACATTTTGGCTTCTTTGTTGTTTTCTGTTATAATGTACGAAAGAAGGAACCGGGAAACATCTGTCGTTTCTCATCGTTTCGGCAAACATACCTTCTAAGAAATGAGGGACTATCTGTATACATGCAAAACCAAAGGTAATGAGCACCCCGATTTCCTAGTAGGGGGAACGAAGAGAGGACATAACTGCGTGTAATCGATATTGAAGCCGGGAGCCGCCCGTATACAAGCTCGAACTAAACACCTTGCCCCGGAACCATCGAAATCGTGACCCCAGACCGAATTCGATTAATGAGACCTCAAGAAACATTGCCAAACGACCGTACACGATTAACAAAGGCCCGTGATATCGACGCCCAACCGGATATCATGACGTGAATCTCGGCCCGTATCAGCGCTAGATCAGTAATTAGCAAAAAGAAAGATTTTTTGCCGTTTTAAAAATTGTACTTAGGGTAAACTTCCCCTACTATATAAAGGGAAAGCTGATTATTCATCAGACACATTGTAACACACATCCCAAGGCTATATACATTTGTTTTCTCTACTTTAACAAATTATCAAAGTTCTTGATTCTGTCGATAAGTTCTTCACAAGCATTGGCTCGGAACCGAAGGTAGGCTTCTAGTTATTAAGCTTTCAGTCGAGCCCGGGCTCACTAATCACTGGTTTGACAATTTATTCTGTATTTTGTTTGCTTATCTAAGGTTATTAATCATTTGTATCGAATTAATCCATATATCCTTAAAACTGCGTATAAATTCAATTATTATCCATTTTTAAGGTTAAACAAAAATCACTACTAGCAACATTGGAAACACAAAACAAAAAAGAAGTAGCTATTTTACTGTAAGAGGAGAAACAAGCATCTACAAAAATTGATCTTTTCACCCTCTTCAACATAACAAACTCAATAAAAGAAATGGAAAAATTCTTCACCAAGATTCTTGAGCCGAGCCTCCTCATGGTCTAATATAAAAGCAGAGGCAGTCAGCACAATGCACATGAACTGCTAGTTCAAACAACAAGGTAAGATATAAGAAAATAGTACACAGGATAAACCCAACTAACAACTAAGATAAGAGTGGGCCAAATATACAGTTTTAATTGGTTATGATCAACAAAATCTGAAGCTTTAAATCCATAGTACAACCATGCAAATACAACTTTAAAGTAACGCAATATCCATGACCAATCACAAATAGCAGAGACTCTTCTAGCTAAGTGTGATGACCCGATAGGTCGTTTTGAGTACTATAAGTAACGACCCGACCGGTTATTTTGAGCTTTAGTGTTTGATTTGGTGGTTTGAGACTTTAAGTAGCTTCATATTATGTATTATGACTTGCGTGTATGGTTGGTTTCAGTTTCGAGCGGTTCAGGATTGATTTGGGAAGAATGATCCTCGTTTTAGAAGCTTTGAGTTGGAAGAGTTGACCAAGGTTTGACTTTTGGGTAAACGGACTCGGAAACGGGTTTTAATTATTACAATAAGTGTGTATGATGATTTTGGAGATGTCCATAAAGTTTGGTTAAATTCTGATGAGTTTTGGATAAGTTTGGATTGTGTGGTGATTGTTTTCGATTTCGACGTCGATTTGAGCATAAGAGTTATCATATTGAGCAAACAGTCTTTGATTTGTGTTTCAACTAAATTATTATATCCGTATCGTAATTTGGAACCTTAGCAACTGAAATCATCAAGTTTCGACATTGCATGAGGAATTTATGGTCATTTTACTAAGAATTGGGTTGCTAGATCTTTTCAGTTTAATTACGAAATTGCCACTGAATTCGTATTTAAAAATCTGCACTATTTTCAAATATTTAAACCAACATATCTCCTTTATTATAAGGTCAAACGGAGTGATTCAAAAGCCTAAATTGACTGGAATTTCACAAGGAATCCATTGGAGGTATCGAAAATGAGTTTCGGGATTGTTTGAATAAGAAACGAGGCAGAAAAGCTGGATAGAAGCATATAATATCAAGGGTTTGCTCATTTGCTCATATTTTGAATTGGGGAACTCGGATTTGGGCGATTTTGGAGACAATTTTCACCACATGGATTAGGGTAAGCATTTTATACTCAGTTTTAGTTATATTTCATGAATCCATCTTTATTTTTGGCATTTGATTGATGATTTCAAAGTGAAATTTGGGGGGTTTGTCTGAAATTTAATAAAGTGAAATTTTGAGTTTTGAACATCGATTCGGAGTCGGATTTGAGTGAATCTAGTATGGTTGGACACGTAATTGAATGGGCTGCCGAATTTTAGGAGTTTTGTCGGGTTTCGAGGTGCGGCTCGTGTTTGACTTTTTGGTTGACTTTGGATTTTTTTATAAATGATTCGACCTTTATCAATTGGGTATGTTTCTTTGGCATTATTTGATGTTCTTGAGTTCCTTTTGGCTAGTTTTGAGTTATTCGAAGATCGGTACACGCGGGATGGCATTTCTAGAGTATTATTTGGCTTGCTCGGTATTAGATTCGGCTTGTTCGAGGAAAATAACACTTCTAAACTTACTGCTGAGGGTATGGATCCCAGAATATACATGTTATGTGTTGGTGTTGAGGTGACGCACATGCTAGGTGACGGGCATGTGGGCATGCACCGTGTGAATTATGACTTGGTTGATTCTGTGGTAGTGTGTAGTTACCTAATCTTTTTTCTATCCATGAAATTCCTACATGATAGAGTAATTGAGATGTGATCCATGTTAGAAATCATGTTTATGCTACATACTTATTGTGCTGGGACTCATTAAGGTCATTGTTGTTGTTGAGTTATTTCCTTAAATTGTAATTACATATTCAGTCATATTCATTTATTTGCATATCATATCTCAGTCTCTGTTATCATTGTTGTCACATCATGTTATCATTGTTTGGGCTGATTGGCATGAGAATTGTGAGCCCAAGAGACTGGAGAGTGATGACTAAGCTGAGGTCGAGGGCCTGATTGTGAGTGATATTGATAGGATTGGGTTGCACGCCGCAACAAGTTTTATTGATTCATAATGGGATCGGGTTGCACGCCGCAACAAGTTTTATCGATTCATGATAGGATCAGACTGCACGCCACGACGGGTTTTATTGATTCATGATGGGATTAGGCTTCACGCCATAGCAGGTATTATTGATCCATGATGGGACCGGGCTGCGAGCCGCATCAGATTTTATTAGCGCTTGGGCAGGATCTGCCCTTCTGGAGTCTGACATACCAGCAGTGACCACAGGTACCATACAGTGTTGAGTGACTGAGTGTGATGAGTGATTGAGCGTGATTAGTGGGAGTGCAAGATAGTGAGATTGGGTACTCTAAGACAGTGAGTACATGAGTTCATCAGTGTGATGCATTGCATTCGACATGCATACTTGACATATAGGCATAGAGATGCATTTCCTCATGCTACACGGTTTTGTGACATTCATACACCTTGACATGTAGGCATAGAGATGTACTTTCCTCATGTTATCTGAGAACGAAATATCCTATCTGTTGTTGAAAGTTTGTGGGGAAAATCATAGTTTTCTAATTTACTCATATTTTGGTGATTTCGGTGAAAGATTTGGGTTTTACTGTTATACTTGAAAAGCATGCCTATTTTTCGTAAATGTGAATGAGCTGAGCATCACATCTTTGAGTTGTTATTACTTGTGCTGTTTTTATTATTCTTGGCTATTGGTGTTGGACTCTGACCGTTGTCCAAGCTCGTCACTGCTTTCAACCTAAGTTGGTTTGTTACTTATTCAGTACATGGGGTCAGTTGTACTCATATTATACTTCTGCACCTTGCGTGCAGATTTTGGAGTTGATATTGTGTATGGCGGTACCTGTGTTCTAGTTATTGTTGCCTCTTGTTCTTGGTAGCTTTAGATTTATAAATCTGTTTATGTACATTTCGAACATATGACATATTTATTTCATATCAGCTTTGTAAACTCTAAGTCTTAGAAGCTCATGATTTGTACTACCAGTTGGAAAATAATTATTTTGGAAGAGATAAACATTGGAAAAAAATTCATTAGAGGGTTAAAGGATGTGGTAATTTGACAGTTGAAAAATGCTACTCCAGTTGTCACAACCCAAATCCCACAATAGGTCGCGATGGCTCCCAACGATGTGGTTAGGTAAGCCAATGGTGAACCTCTAATTTAATTATCCAATTTGGCCTTTAAACCTAGAATTTTCATTAATTAAATAGGAACTAAACATGAAACTCATGAAAACATATGCAGTGCTTTACCAAAAATAACGAGTACGAATAGTGTATGAAGTAATATAATAGTAACAACAAGTACAACTGTGAAAGTTCACTAAATGCCTCCAAAATCCGGTGTCACAAGTGCATGAGCAATCTAAGGAATATACAAAACTACTATAGCTACTATCTGAAATAAAATAGACAAAAATAATAAATAAGGTAGAGGGAGACTCCGGGTGTTGCGGATCGAATCAAGGCAAGCAACTCACCACTAAGTCTCTGTGAAAATGCATCTACGAGCCTATGTGATCATTGGAAGTACCTATCTCAGTACCCACACAACCAGTGGAGAAGTGTAGCATGAGTACGTAAATCAACGCGTACCCCGTAAGTATCTAGTATAACCTCGAAGAAGTAGTGACGAGGGGTCAACTTGACACTTACTTGTGGTCAAAGAATAAAATACATAAAGTAGGCATATATGAAATACCGCAAGTAACAACGAAAGACTTAAACTTTAATAATAAGTTTCCAAATATGGATCAGTATGAAATCACTAAAATATCATAACTGGGCTTGAAGGCACTAACTCAAGGGATATCAATACTAAATCAAATCTCAAGTATTATGCACATACATAGTACTCCCGAGGCAAACGACCTGATCCCATAAGAATAGTGTTACCATACTGTCGAGGCGAACAGACTGATCCCATAAAAGTAATTTACAACACTGCCGAGGCAAACAACCCGATCCCATTAGAATAGAGAAACTATCTCGCAAAAATACATGCAAGTTGGAAAGACACGGATCTATTGTTCATCAAATATTCCACAATTTCCAAAGTAAGAGAATTAGTCAATATTTTATTCTAGCCTCAGTCCCAATCATAAATTAAGATAATCAAATATACATGGTAATTACAAATAACACATTTAAGGCACGATATGAATCTAAGTCTACCCGAACATAACATGAATATAGCTACATATGGACTCTCGTCACCTCGTGCGTAAGTAGCTCCCACAACAAGTAGCACACAACAATTAATACACCTAAGGAAATAATTGCCTCTTACAAGGTTAGTTAAGAGACTTATCTCGCTTGCAAGCTAACTACTCGGGTCTAAGACCTTACTAGTAGACCCCAAACGACGCCGAGCAATCCGAAACTAGTCAAAAGTCGTACAAACTAATCAACATATACTCAAAAGTTCATAATTTACTATTAAAGTGATTTCCCAACCAAATTCGTAAAGTCCATAAAAGTCACCCCTAGGCCCCCAGGCCCACGTGCCTGGATTCCGAAATTTTTTGAAGATAAACGTTACCCATGATATCATGAACTCAAATATATAATTTATTCCCAATTATATAATCAGTTTTATGGTCAAATCCCATTTTTGTCAAACCCTAGGTTTCCAACAAAATCCAATAATACTTCACTAATTCCATGGGTAGAATAATTCCATGTTAAATCTACCCATAATCCATGTATTTAACTCAAATATTGGTAAAATTCACTTACCTTGTTTTGCTTGATGAAAATCCCCTCAAAATAGCTCCCCAAGTTTGGCCAACTCAAGTGGACATGAGAGAAAAGAGAGCTAAGTCCCGTAATAAATTCAAGTCTACCCAGGTCCCCCTTCTACGCTATCGCGAAAGATCTCTCGTGATCGCGAAGGCTAACTGCCCAGCTGAGCAAATTCACCCTATGCATTTGCGACCACATGTCCACGTTCGCGATGAATAAACTCCCCAGCCTTACGCGTTCGTGATGACCCTACCGCGTTCGCGAAGGCCATCTGCCTTCCAGCCCAACTCAATACCTCCCTTATTTGCATTCGCATCCTAGTCTTTGTGTTCATGAAGAAGGACTAGATCCTCCCTCGCGTTCACGAGGAACTCTTCGCATTCGCAAATAGTAAAATCCCAGGTCTCCATCTAGCTTTCTTCGTGATCGCGGGACTGCCTCCGCTATCGCGAAGCACATCAGCACACCAACAAATTTCAACCAACTTTAATTTGCTCCGGGTGGTCCGAAACACATTCGAGCCGACCGGGACCCCATCCAAATGTACCAACAGGTCCATAAACATACTATGGACTTACTCGAAGCCTTGAAACATATAAAATTAACTCTGGAACTACGAATCGCACCTCAAAACCAAATTAATCAATAACTAAGCTTCAAACTCATTTCGACCAACTCCGAACACGACTAAACATACTTAGACAACTCGGAATGACGCCAAATTTTATGCACAACTCATAAATCAAAATACAAACCTATTCCAATGCGCGGAATCCCAAACATACATCGATAATACCAAAGTCTACTTCAAGCCAAACTTAGGAAGTTCTAAAACCTTCAAAATGCCAACTTTCAACAATAAGCGCCGAAACGCTCCCAGTCTACCCGAAACTTGATCGAAATATATGCCCAAGTCCAAAATCATCATACAAAACTATTGGGACCTTCAAATCTCGGTTCTGAGGTCATTTACTGAATGTGTTGACTCAATTCAAACTTCGCCACCTTAGGCCACTATTATGGAACCAAGTGTTCCGAATTCAACCCGAACCCTTCCAACACCAAACCAACCATCCCTGAAAGTCATAAAATAGTAAAAAGAAAAATATTGGAAGTCTTAAATAGGGGAAAGGGAATCTAGAAAGCAAAACGACCGGTCGGGTCGTTACATTCTCCTCCTCTTAAACAAATGTTCGTCCTCGAACAGGTCTAGAATCATACCTGGAGTGTTGAATAAGTATGGATATCTGCTCTGCATGTCCGCCTTGGTCTCCCAAGTCACCCCCTCAACTGGTTGACCCCTCCACTGGACCTTCACTGCCGAAATCTTCTTAGACCTCAACTTACGAACCTGCCTGTCAACAATGGCAACTGGCTCCTCCTCACAACCTAAGCTCTCATCAAGCTGCACTATATTATAATCTAACACATGTGACCTATTAGAATGGTACCTTGGGAGCATAAACTCGTGGAATAACAAATGAACTCCTGATAGGCTAGGGGAAAAGCAAGCGTGTATGCAACCTCTCCAACTTGCTTTAACACCTCAAATGAACTGATAAACCTCGGACTCAGCTTACCCCTCTTTCCAAACCTCATGATGCCCTTCATTAGTGAGACTTTCAAGATAACCTTCTCGCCCACAATAAATGATAAATCATGCGCATTCTGATCCGCGTAACTCTTCAGTCCGGACTGTGCTGTGCGAAGTCGCTCCTGAATCAACTTTACCTTATCCAAGGAATCCTTTACCAAATCAGTACCATATAACCTAGCCTTGCCAAGCTCAAACCAACTGATAGGGGAACAACGATGTCGACCATACAATGGCTCTAATGAAGCCATCTCGATTCTGGACTGATAATTGTTGTCATGAACAAACTCGACCATTGGTAAGAATCAATTCCACTGCCCCCAAAATTCAATCGCACATGCTCCGAGCATGTCCTCCAGAATCTGAATTGTCCGCTCCGACTGCCCATCAGTCTGCAAATGGAAGGTCGTGCTGAGCTCTACCTAGGTATCGAACTCACTGTCACGACCCTAATCCCGGTCGTGATGGCGCCCAACACTGATGCTAGGCAAGCCCGACCAATTAAATACTCTCAACCCAAATACGTAATCCGTTAACAAATAATACGATTAAAATAGCAAATGTCAAGGTTCCAATCCGAATCTAAATAAAATAGTACGAAAAATAATAACGAATATTCCAAACATTCCCTAATAGATCTGGAGTCACGAGTCTAGAGCCTCTATATGTAATAGAGTAATATATATCCATAGTGATAAAGAAGTCTAGAATATGAAAAAAATAAATGAAATAAAGGGGAGGAGTCGGGTCCTGCGGACGTCAGGCAGCTACCTCGACAACTCCTGAAGATAAAATCCAAGAAGACAGCAAACAGCTCCACTAAGTCTCCGGAGCACCTGAATCTGCACACATGGTGCAGGGAGTAAAGTGAGTACTTCCAACTCAGTGAGTAATAAACATATATAATGGCTGAAAGTAAGAATTTCCGAAATATTACAATATAAAGCTATAATCAGCGATTCAGCACATAAAACGGTGGAACAACAACAATACCAGGACAAGTAAGACAAATAGGTATAAATGCATGAATGTAATGCAATGCATATGACCGCTGCGGCGCGCAGCCCGATCCATTTGGGTACCCGCGCTCACTGTGGGGGTTCAGACTCCGGAGGGACTCCTACAGCCCAAGCGCAATATCATCGTAGCATTCGCTGCGGCGTGCAGCCCGATCCACACTCAGTCCAGATATATATATGCATGCAAGCCACTCGGGCACAGTCAAATTGTTCATTTTTAGTTTCAATTATTAGGAATTATAGAGCTAAGTGTTTAAACCTTTATTTATTTACTAAACATTTCGAGGCAGTGTCTAACTCAGGACTGATATCATGAAATATGCTAAGCATCATGGAAGCAGTGATAAGGATCCCTGAAGGATGCAAATGATAGGCACAAAGCCCCAAACATATTCATAAAATCCAATTAGGATGATTACCAAACAATATCTAGTCAAGAACACAGTACGAACATCAATCGGAACGGACTAGGTCAAAATCCCCAGTCACAATCGACCCCGCACTCGTCATAGAGTACGTGTCTCGCCTCAATATAGCGTCACAATGTGATATACCGGGGTTTCAAACCCTCAGGTCATCATCTACATCTATTACTCACCTCAAGCCGGCCACAAGTCTAGCTCGCTATGCCTTTGCCTTTCGAATCAACCTCTTCGCACGCCGAATCTGATTAAAACCACAACGAATACATTACAATAGGCTAAAGAAACATAACCCAATCGAAAAGACTCGAAAAATACCAAAATTCACTAAGTTGGCAAAACCCGAGCCCCGGGCCCACTTCTCGAAAAATTACGAAATTTACATCACTGGATTCCTCGTCTCGCCACGAGTCTACACATACCAATTTTACCAAAATCGGAGTTCAAATGCCCTTTCAAAATCCGTTTTTACATCACAACTTTTCAAGCCCTAGCTTGACCCGTTTTTGATGAATTTTCCACAATTTACATGTAATTTCTACCATAAACTCGAATATTTAGACCAAGGAACTTACCTCCAATTGATTCTCAGTCAAAGCCATCGAAAATTCTCGCTCAAAGCTCTCAAAACCGCTTTAAAATGGTGGAAACCAACTCTTGTTCGCGGATGAAAACAATATAAAAAAAACCCTTCTGTAACAGTTGTTTTCGCTTCTGCGACAATTTCACCGCTTCTGCGGTTTCCGCTTCTGCGGCCTACTCACCGCATCTGCGGTTTTCCTTCAAGTCGCCCAGGACCGCTTCTGCGGTCCCAAAACCGCTTCCGCGGTGACCGCTTTTGCGGAACTTTGTCCGCTTCTGCGGAAAGCCCTGGTCCCTCAAAGACCGCTTCTGCGACCAATACGCCGCATCTGCGGAACCGCTTATGCGGTCCCTTTTCCGCAGATGCGGAAATGACAGAACCAACAACTTCAAACCTGCAACAAACTCCGAATTCTCCGTTTAACCACCCGAATTCACCCTGAGGCCCCCGGGACCTCAACCAAAAACACCAATACATCCTAAAACCTCATTCAAACTTGTTCCCATCATCAAACCACATCAAACAACGCTAAAGCCATCAAATCACATCGAATTCAAGCCTAAGTTTCTTAAAAACTTCCGAATTACGCATTCGATCAAAAACCCGACCAAAACACCTCCGAATGACCTGAAATTTTGCACACATATCCAAAATCACCTAACGGAGCTATTGCAACTCTCGGAATTCCATTCCGACCCTCGGATCAAAATCTCACCTATCCACCGTAATTCGCCAAAATGCCAACTTTGCCAATTCAAGCCTAATTCTACTCCGGACCTCCAAAATCACTTCCGATCGCACTCCTAAGTCACAAATCACCTCCCAAAGCTAACCGAATCACCGGAATTCACATCCGAGCCTTCTAACTAATAAGTCAACGTTCGGTTGACTTTTCCAAACCAAACCTTCCTTAAAGAGACTAAGTGTCTCATTTCCTATCCAAACCAATTCAATTCAACTCTAACTCACCCGTTACTGGTAATAAAACATGAAAGAGAAATAAATGGGGGAAACGAGGTTGTAATACATGAGACGACGGGTTGGGTCGTCACACTCACTCTGTGCATCTCTTTAGAAATGCAAAGTGAACTTAGGCCCTCTATCTGATATGACAGAAATAGGTATGTCATGCAACCGGATGATCTCCTGAATAAAAATCTAGGACAACCTCTCTGAAGTGTAAGTAGTCACCACCGGAATAAAGTGTGCTGACTTGGTCAGCCTGTCGACAATGACCCAAACAACATTGAAGTAACCAACTACGAAATCCATAGTAACGCGCTCCCACTTCCACTCTGATATAACTATCTGCTGAAGTTAGCTACCTGGCATACTCATACTTAACCTGCTGGCAATTCAGACATCTAACCACATACTCAACTATGTCCTTCTTCATCTGCCACCACCAGTAATACTGCCTCAAGTCACGATATATCTTCGTGGCACCTGGATGAATATTATCCCGCGAGTTGTGTGTGTTGATACCCAATTTTTCCCGTATATTTTTTATATATGCAAAATACTTTCAAAATAGCATATGTATGCATATATAAGTATGCCCAAGAGTTTTAGTATTTTTTCCTAATTTTTAAAGGATTTTAAAATCAATTTAGTGCCCATATTTAGCAGTACAAAAACCAATAATTATTCCCAAAAATTATCATTTTTGGTGAATAACTTATTTTATTCTCATATTTATACCAAAATATAGCTAGGGTAATTTCTATTCATTTTTACAAATTTATTTGGTATTTTAAAAGCCAAATTGCATACAATTGCAATTTTAGCATATTTTCAAAATTAACAGCATTTTATAATTATGAAATTGGTTCCAATATTTTTAAATTAATTAACTGATCCAGTACTTTTAATTTGTTTTCAAAATTATTTTTACTATTTTTATAAATTAAAAGGGAAAAACTGGCTATTTAAAATATGGCCCCATTTCGTTTCAATTATGGCCCAAATTAATTTTCCAATTAACCCAATTTCGGACCTCAAACGGACCAGCCCAATTCCAATTTAAGCTAGCCCTTAACCCGTTTAAAACTACCCAACCCAGACCCCTTTTTATCCTGGCCGTTGATCTCTGAGATCGACGACCCTTAACCGCCCTTGCCTTTTTAATCCTAAAGACTACCCTAATCCCCTCATTTCCCTTCTATCAGCTGCCTATGAATGCCCCCCCTCTCTCAAATGTTCTTGAAACCCTAATCGTCTTTACTGTCTTCTACCTCAAGCTCACCGGAATCCATGGCCTCTCAGGCCATGGATGGCTTAAACTCATCTCCCTCTGCTCTTAAGCACTTGGTACTCGAAGGTTCGAGATCTGACCTCGAAGGTTTTCGTTCAGATCTTCGCCGATTCAAGGTTCTATGGCCATCTCCGGCACAGCTCCGGCACACTTTGGTGTTTTGGCCTGGTTCTGACCTTTCCGACCAAGATCGGACCTTTTCAAAGCCTTTCTCGTTTTAGGGTTCTTCTGAAACCCTAACTATTTGAGGTTCTCTCCGATTTTACTTAGATCGGTCACATATCTGTTCTCTACTTGAGTTTTTAAACGTTCTCCCCAATTTTTCTTTCAAAAATTACTTCTTTCCAATTTAGGGTTTCCTGAAAAGCTTAAAATGTTTCTCTGACTTTTCTTTTTCTTTGTGTGTATTTGTCTATACTATGTTCTTATGTTTCCTTTTCTACCACGCATGTTCTTCTACTGTGTTCTTATGTTTTCCTTTACTATACATGCCCTTCTGTGCTTTGTTTTTCTACTGTGATACCTATATGTTCTTTTGCTATACTTTTCTGGTATTTTTGTGTTCTTCTACTGTATGTATTTCCTACTGAGTTCTTAGGTTTGTTTGCCTTCTACTGAACTTTGCTTGAGTTCTTCTAAAAAACCTCTTTAAACATATTTCCACTATTGTGTTCTTAAGTGTTATTGTTTTCTCTTCTACGGAACCCTGTTTAAGTCCCTTCTAAAAGGTTTTTCTTAAACATGTTTCTTCTACTACCATGCTGTTTACTCATTAATGCTTCGAGTTAGTTTCTTCACTCTGTTTGCTATGAATTTTCTGTTGTATTTGCTTGTCTTCTTATGAGATTCTGAAAAAGAAATCTCTGAGCCTATTGCCTACTCATCTCTGTATTTGACTCGAGTTGGAAACTCTAGAATTTGGGGGGTTTCCTCCGAGTTTGGTCATATGATCAGATTAGGGTTCTGTTTGAGAACCCTGCATTCTTTCAGACTCATTTCTGAGTCTATGGACTAAGTTTGAACTTCATTGTTTGCATACAATTCTGAACCTTTTTAATTTCTTCTACATTAGACTCTTCTATTGAATAGCATGACAAATTTCTTCGTGGCTGTATGCTTTTATATGTGTGATGAATTCTTTCTTCTGAAAAGGTTTTCCAACTTATGATTGATTCAGAATCGTTTTTTAGGTTTGATTGATTGTTACTGATTTTCCTTATGTAAAACTTTTCTTCACCTTTTCTGACTGGATTCATTCAGACCTTGTTATTTACTGGTTGGTAATTGATTTCCTTTCCTCATTTGCACAAACCGTGTACTGTCAAGACCTTGTCCTTAAATAAACCCCTATGTATTTACCCCTCTTGTACTGCTTTGAAAAGTGTTTGATTAATCTCTTTCCTTAATTACTTTTACCCGTTTGAAATCAGAATTCCTTAATTAAAGGGAAACCATAGGTTATTGATTTTCAAACTATTTTCTTACCTATTTCTGCTTGCTTTCTACACTATAAAAGGCACGACCCTTTCTACACATTAGACACGGTTAAATACGATCAAACAACTTTCAATTCAACACTTTTACACACATTATACACTTGAGACACTTACAATCTCATAGTTCTCTTCTAAAATCATAGTGTTCTGACGACTTGCTTGCACTTTGGCTTTACAAGGCTGCTGCTTCCTTTTCTTGTTTCCTTGAAACTGATATGTTCTAGTTTTGGTTTCAGTCTCATCCCAATGTGTTTATTTACAGCCTTTACACCCATGTTTGCTTTGCTGTCTACATTCAATGTTACTTTGCATGATTATTTCTGTGCATTTATCTCCGTTGTGAATCCTTGCACCCCTGTTCCCCTCTATGTGCTTTGAGTTGAAGTTCAGAACATGGAAACATGCAAGTTGTTGCTTATGTTTGGACTTGATCCCTTAGGGGGTCCTAACTCCCAAACAATGTGGCCTAACAGGCTGGTAGGGCGTGCCAGCACTTCCAATTGCTAGGTATGACCATTACTGTCTTTGCTTCCTTTTAGAATCCCTCTCTGCACTTACACTCTCTCTTAGCTTCTAAGTTCTGCCCCCCCCCCCCCTCCTGTGAGCCATGCTTTGGGGACCTTAAGTTCCCTCTGAACTTGGACACTTGAGGGCTGGCCTTTCTACACTGCACTATGACTCAATCTTGCAATGTATTTGGGTGTGAGCACTGCCCGGAGTCCATGAGGCTCTTAGGAAACTCTGACACACCCCAAATGAGAAAGGCTTTGGATCTTGGTCTTTGGAGTTGGTTTACTTCATGCTTCAGGCAGGAAACCTGAATCAGGCTCTCCTTCGTTGTAATTTTTTTTATGATGTAATTTCTTTATTTTATTTTGGTCTGTAACAATTTTGTAATAAAATTCTGGGGTGATTAGTGAAAAAGGGAAGGGTAACCTTGCATGCAAAGGGGTACATATCATGTTCATAGGGAATATTTACACTCCTACACTCATGTATCCTATTTTCAGCTTTCACTTCTGCATCTCATATAGAGACCATGTCTATAGGTTTTTGCACTTTTGCATCTCATATAGAGACCATGTCTATAGGTTTCTGCACTTTTGCACCTCATATAGAGACCATGTCTATAGGTTTCTGCACTTGTGCATGTTTATAGAGACCATGTCTATAGGTCATTTCTGAAATGCTGCATATCGTATAGATAATATGCCAATAGGACTCCCTGAATTTTGCATCTGCATCTGTCACTAGGCAAACTTGTTTATAGGTTTAAATAACTTACAGCATTTTAGATACCATGCCCATAGGATTTCTGCACTCTTATTACGCCTGTAAAAAGGTTTTAAATCAGTAACGCCTAGAAAGCATGCCTATAGGAACCATCAACTATCTGAATCGTCCATTCGCTTATGAGTCTAAAATCAGTAGCAACAATAACGACTGAAGAATTTATATTCCTGTAATTGACAACTTCTTTTCCTAAATCAGCATACTTCTTTTTCTGAAATTAATAGATATCATGCCTATAGGTTTTCGTTTAACACTTAGGCAAGCCATAAGAATTATAAATTGAATCAGATTTTATTAACTACAACCAGCAGGCAGGCCTGATTTGGGCTTCTTATCTGAAATATGTAATAGATCACTCAACCACAACTCTTAAGTTTAAATCAGACCCTAATCAATACGTGTAAGACATGCTAAACTATATGCTTCTCTTTGTTTTAAGGAGGTTTGTTTGAGCCTTTCTATCTGTTATGTGCTTCTCCCCAAATTTGCTATATATGTGTTTTGATTGTCGCCTTAGAATTTTGTCCTTTGAAACTATAAAACCTCACACCCCTTCCCTTTAGGATTAGTAGTCCTAAATACCTCCGGGACTGATAGTATTGGGGCGGGTAATAGCATGCAATAAGTAAAACAAGACCATTTCGCGTTTAATACCTTAATGGGGTGGGAAAGGGTAGATATGGACATGATGACCACGCGATAACACCACGTGTATAAACGGTTACCGGGTGTTGTGTGGGGTGATCCATATTATTTATAAACCTAGGACCCTCTTCCCTTTACTCGTTTATTTTATTTCAAACTGCTTTTTTTTTTCTCAAATTCCAGCTTTTTCGACTGCTTTTAACTGCAATTACTTGCAACAATTATGTGAAAACCCCTCCCCCCTAATATTTGTAACTCCTATTTGTCTATTTGTTGTTTGCACTTAAAGCCACAATTATAGTATGGCCGGGAACCACACTAGTGGAACTCGAGGGGTGCCTAACACCTTTCCCTCGAGATAATTTCGAGCCCTTATCCAATCTCTAGTTTTCTAAATCAAAATTCTCCTTAGTGTCCTAATGCACTTAATCATTAGGTGGCGACTATTCAATTCAAACCCAATTCCCAAAAGGAAACGAGTTTTCCTCCCAAATATCATAAACCCGATTTCGCGAGAAAAAGGGGGCATCGACAGCATGGCGACTCTGCTGGGGATTTCTTTAAGGCTTTTACCATTTCATGCTATTTGTGACTTTATGCTTCTTTATATGTCTTTATTTGTTTAAATTCCTTTAAGTATTTTTCTTCTTCTACCGCGAAACTGACTTGGCTCTTTTTTTTTCTTTATTTCTCTTAATGCTTCCCTTTATCGCTTTCCTTCAATACTGTTGTAAATTATGAGAAACTATTGTAATTATTACTTTATGAACATGCAAATATGTGACAACTTGTTTGATTATTGTAACTGCATATTCAATATCATATTCCACTCGTGCCAAACAAAAGACCATAGCAACGCTTATAATGAGTGGTTGCGCTCTTCCGATATTATCACCCCCTAAATCCGGCAAAGGCATATTTGCGGTAAAACCAGTCGATCAACGGTGTAGTCGGCGGTTTCGCGCCTTTCCCTCTTGAGTTGTCCGCTCAAGTGTACCAGTCTAATACCACATAGAAACCTTACTCTGTTTAATTGTACATGCATCATGGTCAAACCTATCCGATTTAGTTATGTTGTTCGCATACTGACTCTTTAAGATAGCCTTGTCCAAAGTCCACTGGGTTTCCTTGTAACCCAAACGGACCTTATCACGTTCTGTGCATTTATTTGGAGAACTAAAGTGCTTTTATGCCAATTATTGATATTTAGTAGTCGAGTATGGAGGGGGTAAGGGCCTAACCTTTTTTCTTGCAAAAATATGAGGCACGAAGTCCCCAGATTCGGCATGGTCACCCACATTCACCCCAAATTGCTAAGCTGGTGGAAGGATCTTCATTCCAGCGATCATACTCTTGTCTGGAAGTACCTGGGAAACCTACCTTCTCTCCTGGAAATTCAACCCAACAACAAAATCATAGAAGCTGCCACTCTATTCTGGGATTGTGATAGGTCTGTGTTCCGCTTCAGAGACATTGAGATACACCCTTGCTTGAGGAAATAGGAGGACTGGCTGGAATACCGTGGGAAACTCCGGGTTTGTTAATGCCGGAAAACCGCAAGGGTAGATGTTTTCTCAAAATGATGGGTCTAAAGAAGAATCCAGACTTGACATGTTTGAAGGAGTCATACATTCCCTTTGACTACTTGTACGAAAGGTACGGTCACAGCAAGTCCTACCGTACTTATCCTGACGAGTTCGCCCTTACATCATTGCGGCATATTCATCTAAGGGTCTTTGTCTTTATGTTCTGTTTCTCGGGGATGATAGTGTTTCCAATGAAGAAAGCAAGAATCCATACTAGGCTAGCTATGGTCACCTAAACTCTAATGGAAGGAATTGACGGACAACCATTCAGTCTTATGCCGATGATCATTGCAGAAATGTACCGAACCCTAAAAAGGTGTCAACAAGGGGCCAAACACTTTGAGGGTTGTAATCTGCTACTTCAACTATGGCTCGTGGAACATCTCTAAAGGGGTTAATACCGACAGGAAATCCATCGTAGGGACTGGGACGATCATATCGCTTTCCATCACCCAAAGCGAATGAATTACATGCCCAATATGTTCACCCAACCAGAGAATGCTAGAGAATGGGTCGAACTCTTTGACAACTTGACTGAGGACCGAGTACAATGGATGTTCGAGTGGTCCCTACTGAAGAATTCATCGTTCGATCTTGGGATAAGCCATTTCTGATACTGATCGGTTTGAGGGGTACCTACCCTTATGTCCCTATCTGAGTTATGAGATAGGCTGGCAGGAAGCAGGTTATACCAAGGGTCGACAAGATGAATCACTTCCGAGCTGACTTCCAGAATGACGATAGTCCGCATAGGTGCCAGGCTCAGCATATGTGGCATTGCAAAATTGTCTTGGGAAAGGACACCATTGAACCAGACAGATACCATGCTGGTTGTACCCCACACTATTCAGGCTGGCTGGAAGACAATCACAACGGTTTAGGTCAACCCGGGTTTGTTCGAGGTCACAGGATCATCGATGAAAAGGCTGAGGCACAAGTAAAGTACAACCAACTGCGCAAGAGAATTTGGGAATGTGAAAATGAGCACCGGGAAATACAAGAAGCCAATCAAAAGCTAATTGAAGAATGGAAGGATATGGCTATCAGCGCCAACAAACGACTGGTCTGTTTAGAGCGGGGTATAGTGGAACTAGAAAAGAAGTTTCTGAAGAGGGTTGAAGACTGCCGAATTGCTGAGGGAAATGAAGGAGAACATCTGGACAGAGCTTACTTGCTACTAGGACTGCGCGAGCTGGGAGAACTGTTCGAGGGAACCAACAATGCCAAGTCTGGAGAAGGTCCTTCTAGGACCAAATAGATAAGACTTTCCATTTTTGCTTTATAAGATGTAATAAGGCCAATGGCCATTAGTGACTTTTAATTATTATTTATTGTCGTTTTGGGACTCGTCTACCTTTTATCAATAAAATGAGGCATTTAGCATTCTAAGTTCTCCAAATTAACTTGTCGCTAGGCCTACCTCGGGCACAACAAGGTCCCCAAAATTAGGACGTGCTTCATATTTCCTGCACTATGTGTTTAGATATTGCAATATTTCCTTACGATCCTTACTGACTTATTACCTTTTGTTTTTACTTTTTTATTTATTCCCCTCCCCGAAGGTTAGTTCGTGAACTCTGGCAACATCAGCATATTTTACAAGATCCAGGGGCCCTCCACCCACTCCTCCTCCTAGTCCTATCAGAACAGGAACAAAAGAACGATGGAAGATTTGAGCAACACCAGAAAAGAGAACTTAGTTGAGCAGGTAGATATCACTCAGGGTACTCAGGTTTCTAAGGAAAGTGCGTCCCAACTCGAGCAGAAACTGTTGAAATTTCAGGAGGAACTTAATCAAGTTCGGAACTTGGCAAGCTTGTCATTCTCCCTCACCACCCCAAATGTCAATTTTCCAAGCACTCAGAACCCCACACCTCCACAAAAACCACAAAACCATCCCGCTCCTCACCACCACTGCAATACTTGTCACACTTCCAACAATACTCCACTACTCATCCCGGAACCTTTGAACTCCACAAATGACCACTGCCACACCCAACACAACACCCCCATCTATGTGGAGACTGTGCCGCACTCCACCCAGCCCATCTCAAGCACACCCGAGTCCAATGATAAGGACTCTCTCATCAGAAATTTGGCCGAAGAGCTTAAAAGGTTGACCACCAGGATTCAAGGCGTTGAAGGAAGTAAGGGAATTGAGGGGCTAAACTATAAAGATCTATGCATACAGCCCTCGAGCTGCCTGAGGGGTAACCTCCCAAGTTCAAAATATTTGATGGTGCAGGGGATCCCAGGGTTCATTTGAGAACATATTGCGACAAGCTGGTCGGGGTAGGAAGAGACGAGAAGATCCGCATGAAACTTTTCATGAGGAGCCTGAAAGGAGATGCTCTGTCTTGGTACATTAGCCAAGATCCGAAGAAGTGGTCGGACTGGGTAAGTATGGCATCCGACTTCATGGATAGATTCAGGTTCAATACAAAAAATGCACCGGATGTGTTTTACATTCAGAATTTGAAGAAGAAACCCACAGAAACATTCCGCGAGTATGCCACTCGTTGGAGATCAGAGGCTGCTAAGGTCCGACCTGCTTTAGAGGAAGAACAAATGAACAAGTTTTTCGTCCGGGCTCAGGATCCGCAATACTATGAAAGACTAATGTTGATCGAGAATCATAAATTTTCCGACATCATCAAGCTTGGAGAAAGGATCGAGGAAGGTATCAAGAGTGGCATGGTTACGAACTTTGAAGCCTTGAAAGCTACCAATAAGGCTCCACAGTTTGGTGGTACGTCCAAGAAAAGGGACGTAGGCGCCGTGGTGGTTGCACAGAGAACCAAATCACCTGTCAAATACCAAACCTATCCAATGCCTCCACTTACATATCAGCCTACTCCAAATTACCAAGCACCCTCACCCACTTACCAAACTCCACCGCCTACTTATCAATCACCTCCACCCATACATACTAACCTGCTTCACCTAAATATTCCCAGCCTGCACATGTTTACCAATCCTACAACACCCAACCATCCCACAATCAATTACCTCCCCCACGTCAAAACTTCCTTAGAACTCGACCAAATTTTGACCGCAGACTTCCCAAACAGTATACCGCCATTGCCGAACCAATTGACTAGCTGTACGAAAGGCTCAAAGCTGCTGGTTACATCACCCCTATCCCTGCTATAACCCCTAAAAACCTTTCCCAATGGGTCAACCCAAATAAAACCTGTGCATACCATTCTGGCATGAAAGGGCATACCATTGATGAATGCCGCTCCCTGAAAGATAAGATCCAGGCTTTGATTGACAACAAGATCATCGTGGCAAAGGAGCCTGCTCCGAATGTCTGCAATATCCCTCTACCAGACCACAAGGGTGGAGGTGTTCACATGATTGAAATAGAGGATGATTGGGATCCCAAGGGATCGATCGGTTTGATCACAGAAGGCGACGATCCAAAGAAACAAACAATCACCCTTAATCCGATTGTAGTCCAGGTTTAGCCTTCTGGAGATGCCGAGGTGAACATGTCCATACCACTTGAGTTTGAAACACCATCCTCTGCGAAGACGCCAATACCAATCGAGGTCGAGTTTGGGTCCCCAAAGGCGCCTGTACCATTTAAAGTTGCCATATTACCTTCCAAAGCAAAGGTGCCCATTCTGGTAGCAATGACAGCCGTAACACCATTCTACACAAAAGACATACCATGGGACTATACAGCCGAGGCAAGAAGGAAAGGAAAAGCCAAGTTCGGGGAAGCAGTTGCGGCACAAGGTATGACAAGAACCGACAGGGTTTATACCCCGGAACACTTGGCTAAGTTGAGTAAGCAGACCTCTGGTCAATAAACCATCACTGAAACTGGGCCCGATGACCTCTGGAGAAAGATACAAACAAAGGAATACTCAGTCATTGATCAGCTAAACAAAATGCCGGCGCAGATTTCTATCCTTGCTTTGCTACAGAGTTCCGATGCACATAAGAATGCCTTGTTAAGAGTGCTGAGTGAAGCATATGTACCAAGCAACATCACCGGTGGAGAGATGGCTAACATGGTGGGTCAGGTATTGGAAAGTCACAAGATCACTTTTCACGAAGATGAGCTACCACCAGAAGGGTTGAGTCACAACAAGGCATTGCACATCACTGTGCAGTGCGAAGTTTACTTTATCACCAGGATCCTGGTCGATGAGGGGTCCAGTCTCAACATCTGTCCGTTGGTAACACTCAGGACGTTGGGAAAAGGGCTGCATGAAATCAAGGATGGGGCCGTCAACGTCAAAGCTTTCGACGAATCCCAAAGGTCTACTATTGGGGAAATTAGCTTGTGTTTGCAAATGGAGCCTACTTGGTTTGATGTTGATTTTCAAGTGATAGACGTGCCGGCATCTTACAATCTGTTGTTGGGACGATCATGGATTCATGTCGCATGGGTCGTAGCGTCAACACTACATCAGGTAGTGAAGTTTGAGTGGAACCACCAAGAGGTGATCATTCACGGCGACAATAGCAATCCTATATACAGTCGCCAGACCAGCCCAGTGTTTGGAGGAAGAAGAAGGATAGGTGGAGAAACTTACCACCACATCGAGCGAGTCAACGCCGTCGATAAGGATAAGTGGTGGGATTACAAAATTGAAAGCATGTTGAACTGGAGCGGGTATGAACCTGGCAAGGACTTGGCAAGAATCTCCAAGGAATCGCTAAGCCCATCAAGCTCAAGAAACACGGCACCACCTTCGGATTGGGGTATGAGTATACCTGGAAAGAATTCAACGAATGGTCGCCACCCTGGCGCGGTCCCTACTATCCATTGGAGCAGCCGATACCCCGTTTGGAGCAAATCTTCCAACCCGTTGAGGTCATCTATGGGTCAGAAGAAGAAGAAGCCCTAGCAGCAATGAGGAATTTGTTTCTAGAAGGCGATGATATGGATTGCTGTGTCGTTCTCGAGGAGGAGGGGGAGGAAGGCCCTTCCATACAGGCTATAAGCAGAGCCCGGCGTGCCTCGGGAACAATTGGACCATCAGAACTACCAGAGCCCGGCGTGCCTCGGGGTAGCAAGGCTGAACAAGCGCCATGCACTATTCTTTTATTTTACTAGTTTACTTTCTTTTCGCATTTTATTTTCTGCAAAAAGGGCTCCAATGTTCAAAACAGTTATGGAATTTATCAAAGCATTTCAATCCTCATATAAATCTTACTCATTACTTTACTTATACAGCATTACTATTACTTATCTTGATGAACCAATGACTGTGACATGCAACGAGACAACGTAACAAACGGACATAGATTCAGAGGAGGATGACATACCGAAGAGATTGTTAAGGAAGTCGAGAATTTCGAAAATAGACCTAAGTCCAACCTGGAAGAGACTGAGATTGTTAACCTGGGAGATGCAGAAAACATCAAAGAAACACGAATCAGCGTTCATTTGTCACCATCAGAGAAGGAAGAATACACAGAGTTTCTAAAAGAGTATGAGGACATATTTGCCTGGTCGTACGATGACATGACTGGTCTAAGTACATCTATCGTGGCCCATAAAACTGCCAACTGATCCAACATGTCCACCGGTGAAGCAGAAGCTCAGAAAATTCAAGGCAGATATGAGTTTTAAAATCAAGGAAGAAGTCACCAAGCAGGTCAAAGCCAAGGTTCTCAGGGCAGTAGAGTATCCAACATGGTTAGCCAACATTGTGCCAGTACCGAAGAAGGACGGGAAGGTTAGAGTCTGTGTCGACTACCGGGATCTCAATCGGGCCAGTCCAAAAGACGACTTCCCCTTGCCAAACGTACACATCCTGATTGACAATTGCGCCAAGCATGAGTTGCAATCATTTGTAGATTGTTTTGCTGGGTATCATCAGATCTGGATGGATGAAGAAGATGCCAAGAAAATGGCTTTCATTACGCCATGGGGAATGTACTGCTACAAGATGATGCCATTCGGGTTAAAGAATGCAGGGGCCACCTACATGAGGGCCATGACCACCATTTTCCATGATATGATACACAAGGAGATCAAAGCATATGTAGATGACGCCATCATCAAGTCCAAGAAAGCCGCTGATCACATGGAAGATTTGAGGAAGTTCTTCAATAGACTGAGAAGGTACAACTTGAAGCTGAATCCCGCGAAATGTGCATTTGGGGTTCCTGCCGAAAAACTACTTGGGTTCATTGTGAGTCGCGGAGGGATAGAGCTGGATCCATCAAAAGTCAAAGCTTTTCAAGAATTTCCACCGCCAAAGAACAAGAAAGAAGTAATGAGTTTCTTGGGAAGACTTAACTACATCAGCCGGTTCATAGCACAATCTACAGTTATCTGTGAGCCAATCTTCAAGATGTTGAAAGAGGACGCCGCTACCAGATGGACTGATGATTGCCAAAAGGCCTTTGACAGAATCAAGGAGTACTTGTCAACACCGCCAGTTTTGGTCCCGCTCGAGCCAGGTAGACCCCTATTACTCTACCTTACGGTATTGGATGGAGCGTTCGGTTATGTCCTGGGGTAGCATGATGAAACGGGGAGAAAGGAGCAGGCCATCTATTATCTTAACAAGAATTTCACCCCGTACGAAGCCCGGTATTCTCTGTTAGAGCGCACCTGTTGTGCTTTGACTTGGGTAGCTCAGAATCTGAGGCAATATTTCTGTGCCTATACTACGTAACTCATATCAAGGATGGATCCATTGAAGTACATCTTTCAGAAGCCCATGCCCACTGGCAAGCTAGCCAAGTGGCAAATCCTGCTGAGTGAGTTCGACATTGTCTACGTAACTCAGAAAGCAATCAAAAGATAGGCTTTGGCAGATCACCTTGCCGAGAATCCCGTGGACGGAGAATACGAACCCCTAAAGACGTATTTTCCTGACGAAGAGGTGTCATTCATAGGAGAAGACATTACAGAGTCCTATGATGGTTGGAAGATGTTTTTCGACGGAGCAACAAATTTTAAAGGAGTTGGCATAGGAGTAGTCCTAGTATCAGAAACTGGCCAGCATTATCCGGTGTCCGCCAAGCTCAGGTTCCCCTGCACTAACAATATGGCCGAATACGAAGCCTGCATCTTAGGGCTCAAGATGGCCATTGACATGAACATCCAAGAGTTGCTAGTGATTGGCGATTCAGACCTACTCATACACCAGGTACGAGGAGAATGGGCGACCAAGAACCCCAAGATACTGCCATACCTGCGTCATGTACAGGAGTTAAGAAAGAGGTTCACAAAGACAGAGTTCCAGCATGTTCCCAGGGTCCAGAATGAGTTTGCCGATGCATTGTCTACCCTATCATCCATGATACAACATCCGGATACAAACTTCATTGATCCTATTCAGGTAAAAATCCACAACCAGCTAGCTTACTGTGCTCATGTCGAAGAAGAAACAGACGGAAAGCCTTGGTTTCATGATATCAAGGAATATTTAGCAAAAAGAGAATACCCGGAGGTTGCAAACACTACTCAGAAATGCACGCTTCGAAGGTTGTCCAACAATTTCTTTCACAACGGAGGAATCCTATATAGGAGGACTCTAGACTTGGGATTACTAAGGTGCGTCGATGCGAAGGAAGCATCTAAACTGCTAGAGGAAATTCATGCCGGGACCTGTGGTCCGCATATGAACGGCTTTGTTTTAGCCAAGAAGATACTCCGTGCTGGCTACTTTTGGATGACCATGGAGACTGACTGCATCCAGTACGTCCGAAAATGCCACCGCTGCAAGATACATGCAGATATGATAAAGGTACCTCCAAATGAGCTTAATGCAACTAGCTCACCATGGCCCTTCGCCGCTTGGGGAATGGATGTTATTGGTCCAATCGAGCCGGCCGCTTCTAACGGGCACAGATTCATCCTCGTGGCAATTGACTATTTTACCAAATGGGTTGAAGCAGCATCTTACAAAGCAGTGACTAAGAAAGTCGTGGCGGATTTTGTCCGCGACCGCATTGTTTGCCGATTCGGGATTCCAGAGTCGATCATCACTGATAATGGTTCCAACCTCAACAGTGACTTAATGAAAGCTATGTGTGAGACCTTCAAGATCAGACATAAAAATTCCACAGCCTACAGGCCCCAAATGAACGGAGCTGTAGAAGCCGCCAATAAGAATATCAAGAAGATACTAAGGAAAATGATAGAGAAGCATAAGCAATGGCACGAAAAGCTATCATTCGCTCTATTGGGGTATCGCACCACAGTCCGCACATCAACTGGGGCAACCCCCTACATGCTGGTTTATGGTACAGAAGCCGTCATTCCCGCCGAAGTAGAAATTCCCTCCTTAAGAATCATACAGGAAGCCGAGCTCGACGATGCAGAGTGGGTAAAAAGTCGTTACGAGCAGTTGGCTCTTATAGATGGAAAGAGAATGAATGCAGTTTGCCATGGTCAGCTTTATCAGAACAGAATGTCCAGAGCTTTCAACAAGAGAGTCAAACCAAGACGGTTCACACCGGGGCAGCTGGTGTTAAAGAAGATTTTTCCACATCAAGATGAAGCCAAAGGGAAATTCTCTCCCAATTGGCAGGGTCCATACATGGTTCATCGGGTTCTGACAGGAGGAGCCCTTATACTTGCAGAAATGGATGGAGAAGTCTGGCCAAAACCAATCAACTCAGACGCAGTCAAGCGATACTATGTGTAACCATTTATGATTTCCTTATGTAATTTGAACTACGTCTGACCTGATTCCCGTTTAAGAGGGGATACGTAGGCAGCCTTATGGGTTCGGTCACAATTCAATAAAATTTTCATTTCCCCCCGCAATAGGAAACTGGGGCAGAATTTTAAGGACCCTCAAAATTCCAAAGTGACTTCAGCCGATCATCGCAAGCAACCGTCAGAAGCAGCAGCCCAGTAAACTGGGGCAGAATTTTGAGGAGGACCCTCAAAATTCTGAAGCGAGAAAGGTTGCAATGTCCTGAACCGCGTCACAGTCATCGGTTCATCTAAAAACTATTTCTTAAATATATACATATGTCATATCTTTAACAAACTCATGCATATTTATTATTGAAATCGCTCAGTTCAGCAACGCTACCCCTATAATACATACCGTGTCATCAGATCAGAGCCGAACATGGCAAGCAAAGTCAGCGGGGACACGAACTAACCTTTCCCTTTACAAAACTCACAATTTTCTTTGGATGCAGGCACCCAAGTCACCAAGTTACCAAACATGTTACGCANTTCGGCTACGGCTACGGCTTCGGCTTCGGCTTCGGCTTCGGCTTCGGCTTCGGCTTCGGATTCGGATTCGGATTCAGATTTGGATTTGATCAAATGATCGATTGATTGATTAACTTTTTGGACCAAATTTATTTGTTAATAGTAAAATATTAACAGAAATGTTATTAAATATTTGTTTTAATAATAAAATATTAATATTAAATATTAATATTAAATCCAATCCGTTTTTCTGTTTTGGTAACAGAAAAGTAACTACCCTCTTCAATTTTCCCTCTTTATTTTCCCTCTTTATTATTGAGTAAATGACCATTTATGTAATGACATTTATGCTGTGGGCGTTTTGCATAAACAGCCATTCTGAAGAGTTGCACCTCTTCAGATTTCAGCCTAACTTTGGCTATAAATACAACACTATTCTGCTCAGAATTTCACTACGATTTTCTGAGTCATCAAACAAAGCAAAAAGTAAGTGTGATTTGCTACCGAACTTTGTGTTCGCTGAAACACTGGGGTTTGAAGTACCACTACACCAGTGTGTAATTCGTTCTATCCTGGGAGGAAATAATCCATAACCTTGGGTTCTAGGAGGGGATTAAATTCCTTAAGGAAATTAAGCGGATCGCACCTGCGATGGTTGAGGCGCAGAAGCGGAATGTTGATACCCAATTTTTTCCGTATATTTTTTTATATGCAAAATACTTTCAAAATAGCATATGTATGCATATATTAGTTCGCCCAAGAGTTTTAGTATTTTTTCCTAATTTTTAAATCAATTTATTACCCATTTTTAGCAGTACAAAAACCAATAATTATTCCCAAAAATTATCAGTTTTGGTGAATAACTTATTTTATTCTCATACTTCTACCAAAATATAGCTAGGGTAATTTCTATACATTTTTACAAATTTATTTGGTATATAAAGCCAAATTGCATACAATTGCAATTTTAGCCTATTTTCAGAATTAACAGCATTTTATAATTATGAAATTGATTCCAATATTTTTAAATTAATATTTTTATATTAATTAACTGATCCAGTACTTTTAGTTTGTTTTCGAAATTATTTTTTATTATTTTTATAAATTAAACGGGAAACACTGGCTATTTAAAATATGGCCCCATTTCGTTTCAATTATGGCCCAAATTAATTCCCCAATTAACCCAATTTCGGACCTCAAACGGACCAGCCCAATTCCAATATAACCCAGCCCTTAACCCGTTTAAAACTGCCCGACCCAGACCCTTTTTTATCCTGGCCGTTGATCTCTGAGATCAACGGCCCTAATCCGCCCTTGCCTTTTTTTAATCCTAAAGACTACCCCAATCCCCTCATTTCCCTTCTATCAGCCGCCTCTGAATACCCCCCTCTCTCAAACTCTCTCAAATGTTCTCGAAACCCTAATCGTCTTCTACTGTCTTCTACCTCAAGCTCACCGGAATCCATGGCCTCTCAGGTCATTGATGGCTTAAATTCATCTCCCTCTGCTCTTAAACACTTGGTACTCGAAGGTTCGAGGTCTGACCTCGAAGGTTCTCGTTCAGATCTTCGTCGATTCAGGGTTCTACGGCCATCGTCGGCCTTGCTCCGGCGTATCCTGGTCCTATGAGCCTATCTCTGACCTTTCCGACCAAGATCGGACCTTTTCCAAGCCTTTCTCATTCTAGGGTTCTTCTGAAACCCTAACTATTCGAGGTTGTCTCCGATTTTTCTTAGATCTGTCACATATCTGTGCTCTACTTGAGTTTTTAAACGTTTTTCCCAATTTTTCTTTCAAACATTACTCCTTTTCGATTTAGGGTTTTCTAAAAAGCTTAAAATGTTTCTCTGACTTTTCTTTTTCTTTGTGTGTATTTGTATATACTATGTTCCTATGTGTCCTTTTCTACCACGCATGTTCTTCTACTGTGTTCTTATGTTTTCCTTTACTATACATGTCCTTCTGTGCTTTGTTTTTCTACTGTGATACCTATATGTTCTTTTGCTATACTTTTGTGATATTTTTGTGTTCTTCTACTGTATTATTTCCTACTGAGTTCTTAGGTTTGTTTTCCTTCTACTGAACTATGCTTGAGTTCTTCTAAAAAACCTCTTTAAACATATTTCCACTATTGTGTTCTAAGTGTTATTTTTCTCTCTTCTACTGAACCCTGTTTAAGTCCCTTCTAAAAGGTTTTTCTTAAACATGTTTCTTCTACTACCATGATGTTCTCTCATTAATGCTTTGAGTTAGTTTCTTCACTCTGTTTGCTATGAATTTTCTGTTGTATTTGCTTGTCTTCTCATGAGATTCTGAAAAGAAATCTCTGAGCCTGTTGCCTCCTCATCTCTGATTTGACTCGAGTTGGAAACCCTAGAATTTGGGGGTTTTCCTCCGAATTTGGTCATATGATCAGACTAGGATTCTGTTTGAGAACCCTGGACTCTTTCAGACTCATTTTTGAGTCTATGAACTAAGTTTGAACTTCTTTGTTTGCATACAATTCTGAACCTTTTTAATTTCTTCTACACTAGACTCTTCTATTGAATAGCATGACAAACTTCTTCGTGGCTGTATGCTTTTATATGTGTGATGAATTCTTTCTTCCGAAAAGTTTTTCCAACTTATGATTGATTCAGAATCCTTTTTTAGGTTTGATTGATTGTTACTGATTTTCCTTAAGTAAAACCTATCTTCACCTTTTCTGACTGGATTCATTCAGACCTTGTGATTTACTGGCTGGTAATTGATTTCCTTTCCTTATTTGCACAAACCGTGTACTGTCAAGACCTTGTCCTTAAATAAACCCCTATGTATTTACCCCTCTTGTACTGCTTTGAAAAGGTTTGATTAATCTTTTTCCTTAATTACTTTTACCCGTTGGAAATCAGAATCCCTTAATTAAAGGAAAACCTTAGGTAATTGATTTTCAAACTATTTTCTTACCTATTTCTTCTTGCTTTCTACACTATGAAAGGCACGACCCTTTCTACACATTACACACGGTTATACGATCAATAAACTTTCAATTCAACACTTTTACACGCATTATACACTTGAGACACTTACAATCTCATAGTTCTCTTCTAAAATCATAGTGTTCTGACTACTTGCTTGCACTTTGGCTTTACAAGGATGCTGCTTCCTTTTCTTGTTTCCTTGAAACTGGTATATTCTAGCTTTGGTTTCAGTCTCATCCCAATGTGTTTATTTACAGCCTTTACACCCATGTTTGCTTTGCTGTCTACATTCAATGTTACTTTTCATGATTATTTCTGTGCATTTGTCTCCGCTGTGAATCCTTGCACCCCTATTCCCCTTTATGTGCTTTGAGTTGAAGTTCAGAACATAGCAACATCCAAGTTGTTGCTCATGTTTGGACTTGATCCCTTAGGGGGTCCTAACTCCCAAACAATGTGGCCTAACATGCTGGTGGGATGTGCCAGCACTTCCAATTGCTAGGTATGACCATTAGCCTGTCTTTGCTTCCTCTTGGAATCCCTTTCTGCACTTACACTCTCTCTTAGCTTCTAAGTTCTGCCCCCCTCCTGTGAGCCATGCTTTGGGACCTTGAGTTCCCTCTGAACTTGGACACTTGAGGGCTGGCCTTTCCACACTGCACTATGACTCAATCTTGCAATGTATTTGGGTGTGAGCACTGCCCGGAGTCCATGAGGCTCTTAGGGAACTCTGACACACCCCAAATGAGAAAGGCTTTGGATCTTGGTCTTTGGAGTTGGTTTACTTCATGCTTCAGGCATGAAACCTGAATCAGGCTCTCCTTGGTTGTAATTTTATGATGTAATTTCTTTATTTTATTTTGGTCTGTAACAATTTTGTAATAAACTTCTAGGGTGATTAGTGAAAAAGGGAAGGGTAACCATGTATGCAAAGGGGTAGATATCATGTTCATAGGGAATACTTACACTTCTACACTCATGTATCATGTTTTCAGCTTTCTTCTGCTTATCAGCTTTCACTTCTGCATCTCATATAGCGACCATGTCTATAGGTTTCTCCACTTTTGCACCTCGTATAGAGACCATGTCTATAGGTTTCTGCACTTTTTCAGCTCATATAGAGACCATGTCTATAGGTTTCTGCACTTTTGCACCTCATATAGAGACCATGTCTATAGGTTTCTGCACTTCTGCATGTTTATAGAGACCATGTCTATAGGTCATTTCTGAAATGCTGCATATCGTATTGATAATATGCCTATAGGACTCCCTGAATTTTGCATCTGCATCTGTCACTGGGCAAACTTATTTATAGGTTTAAATAACTAACAACATTTTAGATACCATGCCCATAGGATTTCTGCACTCTTATTACGTCTGTAAAAATGTTTTAAATCAGTAACGCCTAGAAAGCATGTCTATAGGAACCATCAACTAAATCTGAATCGTCCATTCGCTTATGAGTCTAAAATCAGTAGCAACAATAACGACTGCCGAATTTATATTCCTGTAATTGACAACTTCTTTTCCTAAATCAGCATACTTCTTTTTCTGAAATTAATAGATATCATGCCTATAGGTTTTCGTTTAACACTTAGGCAAGCCATAAGGTAAACTCATAAATTGAATCAAATTTTATTAACTACAACCAGCAGGCAGGCCTGATTCGGGCTTCTTATCTGAAATATGTAATAAATCAGTCTACCACAACTCTTAAGTTTAAATCAGACCCTAATCAGTACGTGTAAGACATGCTAAACTATATGCTTCTCTTTCTTTTAAGGAGGTCTGTTTGAGCCTTTCTATCTGTTATGTGCTTCTCCCCACATTTGCTATATATGTGTTTTGATTGTCACCTTAGAATTTTGTCCTTTGAAACTATAAACCTCACATCCCTTCCCTTTAGGATAAGTAGTCCCAAATACCTCCGGGACTAATAGGACTGGGGCGGGTAATAGCATGCAATAAGTAAAACGAGACCATTCTGCGTTTAATACCTTAATGGGGTGGGAAAGGGTAGATATGAACATGATGACCACGCGATAACACCACGTGTATAAATAGTTACCGGGTGTAGTGTGGGGTGATCCATATTATTTATAAACCTAGGACCCTCTTCCCTTTACTCATTTATTTTATTTCAAACTGCTTTTTTTTCCCTCAAATTCCAGCTTCTTCGATTGCTTTTAACTGCAATTACTTGCAACAATTATGTGAAAACCCCTCCCCCCTCATATTTGTAACTCCTATTTGTCTATTTGTTATTTGCACTTAAAGTCACAATTATAGTATGGCTGAGAACCACACTAGTGGATCTCGAGGGGTGCCTAGCACCTTCCCCTCGAGATAATTTCGAGCCCTTACCCAATCTCTGGTTTTCTAAATTAGAATTATCCTTAGTGTCCTAATGCACTTAATCATTAGGTGGCAACTCTTCAATTCAAACCCAATTCCCAAAAGGAAACGAGTTGTCCTCCCAAATGTCATAAACCCGATTTCGCGAGAAAAAGGGGGCATCGATAGTGTGCCTCCTCTAGAATCGTCATCCTTAGGCCATCAACATTAGGAAAAAATAAGAGACCCTGAAGTCCCAAAACACCATCATCACCGATATACTTACCTCAACTAGGCTAAATCAACACTCAAAAATCATCAAACAATGAAAGAGAAACCAATTTCAATCAATAAATATATGATCTTTACACAATTTCCCAAAAATCAACAAAAGTCAACCTTACATTGTAAGGCCCCATAAAATTTCACCTAAAACATGGGGTTTCGTGCTGCTAAGATAGATTTAGTTGTTGCAGTGCAGACTTTTTTGGGTTGAACAGTGCGTTGGGGAGTTGACGAAAATTTTTGCCAGTGCAGGGCATTTTTTTGCGGTCCATTTTGCGATCGTAGAACTGATCTGCGGACCGCAGATCTATCGCAGAATGAAGCAGAAGTTTTAGCTAATTTTAGGAACATTATGCGGTCTATTATGCGATCGCGTAATAATTTAGCGAGCCTCACAATCCATCGCAAGATCCAACATAAAAAATTTTGGACGGGTGTTCTGCGGCACATTATGCGACCGCAGAATTGGTCTGCGGACCGCAGAATTGGTCTACAGATCGCAGACCCGTCGCAGAGTGAAGCAGAAATGCCCAATTCCGGAGGGCCATTATGCGGTCCATTTTGCGGACCGCAGAAGCATTATGACGGCAGTATATGCCGACCACGAGATCTCGCATCGGAGTCTACTTATTTTTTTTGATTTTGTAACCCGACCCTATTTCGAAATATAGTCATTGGAGGCCATTTATAAGTAAAAATCAGATATTTGAGAGTGAGGAATGCTCTAGAGTGAGAGGGGGTTCCTAAACTAATGGTTCACCAATCTTGGCTCAATTCTTGAAGAAGTCACAAGAAAGAGTCACAAGGTCTTCATCCTAGAGATAAGATTCTACACCCTAACCTTAAATTTCGAGATTTAATTAAAAATAGGTAATAAGGAAAGCAATTCTTGGGTATGAGAGTGTATCAATGAATGCATGTACAATCATGAGTGTGGGAAGGTAGTTGATGCCCAAATGGGTAGACCTTGGGTTGTGGGGCGAGGGAAATCCACCATAGGAGAAGCTAGAAAACATAATGGCCACCTAGTATTTGATAAAATGCTCAAATGAGCTCGAACCATGAACTTCTTCCTAATTTGTGTTCAATTTTGTTATATTTCTAAATAGATGGAAGTGGCTAAGATTTCCAAACATTGTAGTAATTTAAGAAAGCTCAAAGCGAGGTATGTTGGCATTCTTCTTTTAGAATTGCACCCCGCAATGTCCTTGTAAGTCCTGTGTGCTCATTATAAATTGATTTTTCCGAATAAGCCTTGTGTCAAAAGATATATGTGTTCAATTTTATGATTTGAGGATGTGATTTAAGTATGGGTTGTGTGTTAATATGTTATGACTTAAAAACGTGATTCTACTGAAAGCTACCATGTCAAATCGTGTAAGAAAATCACATGTGCCTAAGACCCTTAATTGCTCAAAAGTGTACTTAAAGTATTGAATAGAAATGTTTGTTGTTGACGATCCGTGATGATGTTTGAAAGTGAACTGTAAGCATGAAATATGAAATACGTCCAACGTGCCAAGAATGATATTACTTTTTGGGGCCATTAGTGCCAATGGAACAAAGAGGTGTGTAAAGGATTATGACATGAGTGGTAAATCCCTCTAAATAATAAATGTTTTGGGAGTATTGTTTAGTCACCGAGGAAGGGTAGGTCTAAGTAACCTAACTTCGAAACTACATGTGCCAGTGTAAGAGTGATTGAGGGGTAAATCCCCGTGTTAATGTGACGATGTTTTTTCCCCTTATATGGGATGGGATTAATGTGTTGAGATGTTTCTCCTTAAATGGTATGAGGTTACTGCTAGTGAGATGTGATGTGATGTCGATCCACACGGCATTGTGGTGAGACGGCTTAGCCGATCGGGCTGAGATCGCACGCCATGCCACACATATGGTGGTATTGTAAGTGGATGTCTCGGGGTGAGACGGCTTAGCCGGTCGGGTTGATATCGAACTTCGTGCTAAAAACACGGTGGTGTATCGGTGCTAAAGGTCTCCCAACTTAAAAATAAGGAAACTTACTTGAAATTTACCTTTTCCCTAACTTGACACCTTGGTACTATTTGAGTATCTTATTGATTTCATGTTTCCTTCTCCGTTTACTGTTTCTCATTCTATTGAGAGGGTGTTTAGTTTTACATACTAGTACTATTCCATATGTACTATGCCCCTTTTGCCGGGGGCACTGCATCTTTAACGGATGTAAGTGGTTCCATAGTAGGTGGTGTTGATCCATGATAGCAGCACACCCTCTCCTTAGCTAACTTGGTGAGCCCCACTTCATTTCGGGGTCATGTATCTCTTGTCCTTTGTACACAGTTTGAGGTATAACCGGGGCCTTGTTGCCGGCACTATCGTAGTAATCTTTTGTTTCTGTTAGAGGCTCTGTAGACATAGTGTGGGTTGTATTTAGTTCTGGGAAAGTTTAGTTGAAAGTGTTGTAATTCTATCATATGTACCACTTCAACTACGAATGCATAATGTACTATTTTGGAAACTTGTTAATGACGTAACTAATGGAAATGAACTGGCGTTATTGATATGACCTCTTACTGTCTAATTAATGAAATGTATCTTCTCTTCATTCATGGGTGGATTGGGTAGACGGAATTTTTCAGGCTTGCTCGACCGAGGCATCTCGGTTGAGCACTGGTCGTATTCCCCGAGGTCGGGGCGTGACACGCGCCCGCCCGGTCAAAACCCGGGCCCAAGGCTAGATCCCGACTACCCTTTCAAACCTTCAAACTTTGCCAAACACGTTCGTATCATACTTAAACATTATGGATCACAAACAAGCATACAGGTTCCAATCAACTAAATGAACCCAAACAAGGTCTCAAAACCACAATAGGATTCCGACAACACCAAAGTCAACTTCCAATCAAACTTATGAACTCTCTAATTCTTCAAATTGCCAACTTTCGACAAATAGGGCAAAAACCTCCTAGAAACATCTAAATTCAAATCCGAACATACACCCAAGAACAAAATTACCATACAAACCTATTAAAACCATCAAATCTCGATTCCGAGGTCATTTACTTAAAACTCAAACCTTGGTCAACTCTTCCAACTTAAAGCTTCTGAATTGAGAATTGATATTTCAAATCAACTCTGAACCTCTCAAAAATCAAAATCAACCTCACATGCAAGTCATAATGCATCAAATGAAGCTATGTAGAGCCTCAAACCGCCGAACAAGGTACTAAAGCTCAAAACGACTGACCGGGTTGTTATACCCTCCCCCACTTAAACATACGTTCATCCTCGAACGTTCCAAGAGTCGTTCCAAAGATGCCAAATCAGTGAATAACTCATCATACACACACCCATGGGTGATCTCACGTCACCTTATTCCATATGGTCCCATTAAACAATCGTGACTAAAAAAGTTCTTCCTCTAACCTTAACTTACAATTCTTAGAACCAAATTCTAACTTTCGAAACTTCCTCTAAGATTCGATTCCTATACGCATACGTTGTATCAATCTCAAAAAGTTATATCAAATCATAAGTATACTGTCAATATGTAACCACACGATGTATCCAATGCTCATATGCCTACAGCAAAATCTTCTAACCACAATAGTTGCTCATTACTAAAGCCGGTATGGATAATGTACCTCATGACAAATAAAATTTCATTCCAAACCTTCGCAATGCCACAACGAGGAAAGAAATTCATAGGAACTCATAATCACTTATCAACACCACAAGTCATGGAATTCTCTCACTCGACAAGAATCATTGCCAAATTCTGAGCTAGTTAGTGATATTCATCTACAAAACATATATTATACAAATATGATTGTAGTGATTCCAGGTCCAGTAATTTCCACTCACCCAATACAAGATGCTCGACCGATATGCCACATCAAATACCATCAAGAACCTCATATGATGCGATCTGTGCGCCAACAACAACCCTCGAATATGATCAATAATGGAAAGAGAACCAAATGGGAACTATACAACAAGTTTAATAGATACAATAATAAGAGCATAATGCTACGAATCCATCCCACATGGGAGAAACAAAACACATAAATCGATCACAAGGAATCGTATCCAATATAACCCCATTGCGGTGTTTAACCTGATCCACACATAATACCGTCGCGGTATGTAACCTGATTCACACTTATCAATCCACATAGGAGTAGCCACCGAGACATAATGCTCATACTCACTTAACACATGTGTAACAACAACAACCACGTAAAGTGCAAAAACATAACCATAGGGAGACGGATAACATAATGTGTTATGATAAAGGTCAAGCACGACTAAGGTGCAATAAATGAATCAATATCTAAAGAGCCATCTCGCTCAAATACCACCATAAGGCCTAAATAGAACCACAACATGTGTGTGAATAATCAAGTAGTCTTATAAAACATCATGACATAAGAAGGTAACACACGATACTGATCAGGCATGAATAATATCCATTATGCCTAATAACACACTCATAGAAAATGTTGCACAGAATAAGGGAATCCAATCCAATGTAGAGTACACATCCTTATTAGCCTACCAATGGGCCTCCAAATTGATTTAGATAATTTAAAATAGGTCAATAGCTTTCCAAAGTTCCACAGTGACCCTATCTATGACACATACAATAAGTTGTCAAATCCTGAACACACTTTAACAGTCTACAACCAGAGGGATAGTCCGCCTCTCAAAAATAAAATCTCCAAACTGCGAGAGTACCAAAATCTCCATACCCCCTAACTCTCTTACTTAAATGATTGACACATCACGCACACACAATCATCCCATGGGGGATACTCTCATAACCTTGCGCACCAAGTAGCAAAACATGAACGTTATTGGCTACCAACCATGTGATTTCTTAATACTAGTCAAGCATCAGCAAATCAAATACACAATGCATCTTCCACAAAATCACCTCTCTAAATCACCCAAGTCACACATATTGTCAAACCCAAAATTATTACCATAAAAACACCTGTAAATCCCTATCATACCAAAGGAACCAATCATCCCCATTATCATGCTGACCCCCGCCACTACCAGATGGACTCACTTTTTTAGATTACTCATGACCAGCCTTCACGACAATACTACTCCTTCCAGTATACTATGGACCTCAATCAAATCTCATTCCGAGTGACCCCAACATGAAATCTCAAATCTTTAGTCACACCCACATCCAAAAATCCTTAGATACATCATATTAAATCTTGAACCCACTAGCACCATTCTCGAGAGTCATCCACCTAGCCCTAGTCCCGAATAAATAGTCAATCAATCCACGTGATTAGCGCTCTGTTAGCATATGAATACTCCAAAAAAATAAAATAAGCGCTCGTATCATTTCCCTTGCACACTACCTCTATAGAAGAATGTTCAATCCGAGTCCTCCCACAAACTCCATATAGCACCAAGGTGAAATACAACACGCACCCAATAATACCTTGCTCGGATCATCCTCAATGTCATCCTCCTAAAATTATATCTAATCCACAAGCGTTCCTTAGTCCGGAATCCACTACAACACGTGACTAGGTGACTCAATCATTGATGGTAAACTCCCCCACTTGGCTTTAAGCCATTATTACCTAACCCAAGAACCTGTAATTACTGCTCTTTTTTTAACTGTCATGAACCAAACTATTACTTAGCTGAATTTCTCGTAAGCTCATATTGCACCAACCATAGCGAATCCCAAATTATTAGCCCAAATGCACACTAAGTCTCGTGAAAATCATGCCATCTTCCTTAAGCGTTCTGAACACATATCGTAGCACATGCATCCCAGTGGGTAGAAGGTAAAACTCTTCATAAGAACCTCATAAGAATATCATGCAACCCTCAACCTTCTCATAGGAGGTAGCCCACCTGCGTGACCTCATATCATCATCTTTCTTTGACTTGCCATGGAAGAAACTAGTATATAATGAATTAATCCTCCTAAGTCCACACTCGTCCACCAACTGCAAAAATCCATTTCATCCCCCCAAGGAACAACTAGAAGGCCCATCAACACATCCCAACTCAAGACAGTATGGTACACCAAGATGATAATCAAGAATTCACAATCCCTTAGTAGATCAGGCAAACCCTTCTTGTCAAATTTGAATAGTCAAAATGTAAGAAGTCACCACCAATATGAAATTCCCACAATTGTCCATAACGACCCAAATAGCATCAAACTCCACTCAAAACTCGTGTCAACCCTACCACAAAATCATTAATGATATGTTCTCACTTACACAATGGTATAGCCATCTTCTGATGTAATAATGCTCATCCTCAACCTGTTGACAATCAAATACCATGAAAATTTCCCAATAATGTCCTTCATCCTCTTCCTAAATGATGTTGCCTCGAATCACAATACATCTATGTATCACCTGGACAAGTGGAATACCACAACTGCGAGTCTCCTCAAGGATTATCACCCTCGAACCAAGAGTACTAGAAATGCAAATTCGATCTTGAAGTCGCAACACACCATCCACACTGAGGACCACCTCTTTAGCACTATCTTGTGATACCGTGTCCCTGAGGACAAACGAATGGAAACCATTATACTGACGACCCTTAATGTGTTCAAACAAAGGTGACTTTGCAGCAACACGAGAAAGAAATCTACTAAACTCAAAATACCTAATCCCACAAATCTATCGACCAAAGCCTAAGCAAACATAGCCCGAATGCCTCTCCTCCGCTGGAACAAATGCCAAACTTCAAATTGTGAACCGTACAATCCTTCTTATATAGTTGTTATTGCCGCAAGCTTAAGCCATCATCCTACCATTATGTACCAACACCGCGTCAAGACTGGCACATGAATCATCACAATACATTATATGAGGCCCCAAAACCGTGGGCAACACCAACATTGGGGCTGCAATAAGCGACAGCCTACTGCAAAATGACAGTAATAGTCTACCCTCATAACACAGGAAAAAACATCATGCACCATATGAGGCCTCAAACCCGTGGGCAACACCAATATTGGGGCTGCAATAGTCGACAACCTACTACAAAACGACAGCAATAGTCTACCCTCATAGCATGGGAAAGAACATCATGCACCATATTTGTATAATCATCACAACTCGCTGGTACCGAACTATATCAAGTACTCAATATCGCATATGGATAAATGGAAAAGAACTGAAGACTTAGGCTTCAAGATGAGATAAAGTCGCACGATGAGAAATCAAGAAAGGGAAAGTTCCTAAAGCCCTATAGCCTCTCGAAGATAAGCAGATATCTCTGTGCCAATCCGCAAGACTCTATTAGGCCCTATATGAACCTAGTACTCTGATATCAACTTGTCACGACCCAAAATCTCACCAGAGCCATGATGATGTCTAACACCACTTACTAGATAAGCTAAAAACAAATATGCAAACTTTAACAATAATAAGGAATGATCTCAAACAGCAGAATAACCTATATATATACAACTGAATTCAAATAATGATACAACCAAAAACCACCAAAATCTGGTATCACCGAGTGCGTGAGCTACATAGAGCGTTAAACATAAAGCCTGAAAAAAATACAATATTGTCTGAAAGACTGAATAGTAAGAACATATGATAAAGGAGGGTAATTCAAGGCTTACGAGCGGAACAAAATACTATATCAAAATCTCCAAACAAATCTGGATACAAGTCACTAGTAACCACTGTTATTAGAAATAACTAGATATGCACATGGAGTGCAGCGTGTAAAATGAATAGAAACGACCCCATGTATTCAATAAGTGTCGTGCCCCTTTTTCTCGCTAAATCGGGTTTCGACACATGAAAACTCTTTTAAGAAGGTGTTAAAAGAGAAGAGTTGTCACCTAATGGGTTTAAGGTGCGTTAGGGCACCTATTTGCAAATAACTTAGGTTTAACCAGTTTGCGTCACCAAAGATCGGGTAAGGGCTCAAAGTACCTCAAAGAGAAGGTGTTAGGCACTCTTCGAGGTCCACAACTATGGGTCCCGGCCGGACACGAATTATATGAATTAGTTAGATAAACAAGGATAGAGAAAAGCAAGAAGTTTGGGAAGTTCTATTAAACACAAATAATTGATTTTAAAGACAAGATTGGGGGGGGGGGGGTCCTAAATTTTTTAGCCTAAAGGATCACCCCGTCAACATAAATAATACTTCATAACTCCCTCAAGATGGGGTGTTACTCGTATTATTCAGCGGACACAGACTATCATCTTCTGCTACCCGATTACTATCTTTAAGTTGTTACCTAAAGCGCACTAGTTGATTCTAAACTGTGCCTTATGCGTGCACTACCCGTCTCATGCCTATGGCTCAAGAGGCATTTGGATCTCTATTTTGGATAGTTCTAGACTTAACTTAGGCTGCTCAAAAATAATAAAACTAGGCGACATACAAAACACGTTGGACCTTATGTAAAAGCAATTAAGGGCTCAAGTTAGCCTCCACATTAAACAACAAATGAACGCGAGCAAATTCTCACATTAAGTTTTCATAATTGAGACAAATTAAAGCCATTAAGCCCTATAGACATGGTTTCTATGTGACCTCATGCAGGCAGTTTCAGATGCAAGGTGCCATCTTATAGACGAGATTACACAGTTGTTACATGCTGATTATTGAGATTACATGTTTCTGGTTATTAAACCATAGGGACGCCGTGTCTAAGTGATTTACGCAGTATACAGAGCAATAATATCTATTGGAAAAGCCTAGAATTACTCAGTGGTATGAATAAGCAGTACATATCGTTTGGAAATTCAACATTAACAATTTAGAGCGAGTAGTTATACCCTATAGGCAGGATCTCCAACGATCAGTGCTTGGAGCCAATTTTATTATGCTTAGCCCCCTATAAACATGCTTTATAAGTGAGCATTATGATAAAATAGCAAATGGGATAATTAAAATCATATAGGCATGGTTTCTAATGCATATGTGTAAGACAATGGTGAATGAAGTGATCAAAATCCTATAGGCATGATTGAGAGTAAATGTGCTGAGGTGAATTGAAAGATAATTCATGGACATTTATTCCTATAGGCAGGTTTTCTAGCAACACATAGCAGTAAGAACAGTTGCAGCATTTGAATTTGTGTTTGCTAACAGGAAGTGTACATGTGTGTGCTTCTCCTAATAACATGATTTCTATAGTGCACATAGAAATTGAATGGCATATATAGCAAGTAAATCATTGAATCCTATAGGCATGTTTTCTATCCTTGCACACAAATATCAGAATCTACCCGTTCCCCATTTTACTAATACCCCAATTGTTATTTACAAAGTTATTATAGACCCAATGATAAAATAATTACAAACGTGGTATAAATAATGACAGTAGCCGACAGCATGCCCAAAAGAAATGCCCAGCACCATCTGGGCCTTCAGCAGCATACCTAGACATCCAACAAAGAGCCATATTCACCAGCACAACCCAGAATCCATAGAAAAACTTAAGCTATATAACACAACCATAGATTGATCAACCAATTTACATATTCAGTAGACCATAGGAAGAAAGAGTTGATTGTCAGGAATAGTGTAGGTCTCAGTAGTAGAGGGAATGACTAAATTACCCCAAATCCTAGTGTGTCAGAGTTCACAAGAGTCTCAAATGGACCCTGAGCAATGCTCACACTTGGGAGGTCAGTAGCAAGAGCCTTGATAGCCTTGGCTTTCAGCCGGCTAAGAATAAGGAGTTTAGAACAACATAAGTAACAATGAGGGAGAAGGGACAATAGCTGAGGGATAGAAGTGGGGAAGTAGACATAGCCATAGAGAGTAACTAATCAAATAGGCCAGCAGGTTCAGCAGCATTTCATCACATAGAAAAGTACCACACATATTGGGAAGAAGTTGGGGGGAAGAAACAGGGTATCAAATGAACAAAGGACGGACTGGAAAAGATACTAGCATAAAAGCAAGATCATAGTCGATAGAAAATAGTTTTTATACAAATTGCAACACATTGTACATATAGAACAAACATTACAAAGACTCAGAATAGTGTAAGATAGCAAACTCATACCAAATATCACATATGGGTATTCCGGGATGGTCACAATAGACTAAGCAACTAGAGAAGATCTAAATCATATCACAAAATGGTTCAAACAGGGCATGAAAAATAGATTGAGATAACTGTTAAGATCTCAGTCAGTTACCAATGGGGTATGGGGATCATGCCAAGTAACAAAATAGCAAGTGAACATGTCATAATTAACAAAGACATTCTAGCCTTCACTATAGAGGTTAAAACAAAACTAATAAGCATGAATTAGGGAAACATCCAGACACCCCTGCACTCAGATTACCCAAGTTAGGCTTAGGTAAACGCAGAACTAGTATCATTAGGAGGAGAGTCAGATGCTAACAGGCTTAGAACAAGGTGAGATTAATAAAATCGTGCACAAAAGGAATCCAGAAACATATATAACCAGGAATTTCAGAGGTGAGAACACATGCAAATCAAGGACACATAGGGATGACATTATGAGAATCAAGTAGCTTACTAGTTAAATGGACAAAATAAAGAACAGAAGATCCACAAGAACTTAGAACCTCAATGCGTCAAAGTTCCCAAGAGCTTCAAAAGAACCCCGGGCAATGCTCGCACCAAGAGAAAGTTCGAATAGTATACTCTCAGTGGCCTTGGCTTTCAGTCGGCCAAGGCAAGGTAAAGAACGAGATAGTAAAGAAATAACAGAATAGAGCTTCAAATTTTTAGTGAGGTTATTGCGATTCCGGTTTGTCTAAAAGGGAATGGGGGAAGGGTTTATATAGTAGGCTTTGGGCTGGGGTTATTGGGCTATTGTATTAGCTCCGAAAATAGATTTAAAATTAGGCTATTATTTAAATACCTAATATTTTATCAATAAATAATTTAGTAATTACTAAATAAAAAAATATTATTTTTGCACTAAAATGATTGAAAATAATAGCTTGACCTTGTAAAAATATAAAAGGTTATTTTGGCATAAATAATGTAATTTTACATGAATACAGGCTATTATTGCAAAAAGATGCAATTAGCTTTAAAAACATACATGTTGATGAAAATGATGAGTTTGGATGATTAAATCACCATAAAAAATAATATGAAGGATAATTATCGGATATTTATACAATAAAATACAGAAAGAAACTGATTTAAAACGTTTTAAAATTATCGAAAATTATGTAAAATGTTTGTATAGATTTATAAACAAAATGATGATGCAAATATACTATTTTGAAAGTATATATATACAATTTAAAAATATGAAGGAAAAATTGGGTATCAACAATAAGTAGCAAGCTAACCTCGGGATGAAAGCAGCGACAAGCTTGAAAAAGTCCGATGCTCACTTACAACATCCAACAACAAAAATAAAAGCAGAATAATGGCATATAAAGAAAAGTATCTCGTATAATCACATGCTCAACTTTAATGCAACAAAAGGAGAAATAGGCATGATTTTCAGCAATATCAGTCAAGGTATCAATTTTCTAGAAATCACTTAGATAGAGATTTATCAAGGTAACATGTGGTTTCAATCTCAAAATATCGAATAGAGAGATCAAATCTCAATTAGTATGAGGAAAATGCATCCCTATGTCTGCAAGTCATATATACATGCCAGAAACCAATGACATTGCAGTTAAATAATCAAGGAAACACAATCTTAGCACATACATAGTGCTTGTCACAAATACCCCTCAATCATACTCTTGGCATGCTCGCAGTGTCTGGCTCAAAGCCCCTGAATCATCATCACACACACACATATGCACTCAGCACCATACGGGTGACTGGCATAAAGCCTCTCACTAAGTACATATGAAGTGTCTGCACTTATGGGCCCAAAGTAACATGGGTTATCACCTGACTCTGGAGAGAGAATCCTAGCCCAAGCGTTGATCGAATCAAAGTTAATGATCAAAATCACTCAGCCCAATATGGGGCCTAGCGCAAGCATCACCTAACAATCAATACTAGTTATCAACATGGTTCTATGTCACAAGTTCAGTCATCAATTAGCTCAATATGGCTCCATGGCCTAAAATCAGTCATAAATCTCCTCAAGTCTCAATATGAAAACATCTAATAGTATCACGATTAATATATCACACGGACTATACCAATGTACCATAATTCAACTCAAACCCATGTCACACAAAGACACAACAATATATGAGATAACATATAAAGAGTACACAGAGATAGAGACATAACATGCAAATAGAATATCATGAATGAAAAATATGACTACGGATAATCAAAATAGCTCAACATAGTAAAAATAATCATATCATTTCTCAATAAGATAAGTAGATAACATAGACATAGTTTCTAGCATGTATAATCGCTCATATAGTCATACAAGTAAAGGAAACGCGGTATTGAAGAAGCATGATAGCAAAATAAGGCATATAATAATCTAAGGTCTACTCGGATCATGAATTACCATGGTACACACATTATATGATTGTCAACTCGTATATATGACATCCCCAACCTATAATGGATATCATAGCCAATAGGAAAATACCATCAATCTAAACCCAGGTGTTACACCCCATGTTTTCGTACGTTATAGTACATCGTAAGTCAATTGATGTAAGCTCATAAATAAATTCATCTTTGAAAAGTTTATAAATTAAGTTAATCATGTCACCATAGAGGTTACAAATAATTAAGATCATGAATACCAAGTACCAAGAGGGTTGGAAGGCTAAGAAGCTAAACGAATTGAAGAAAATAAGTTTCGTCGAAAGTTGACAAGTTGGAATGTTATAACATGTACTTTTGGGGTGATACTAGGGTTCTTAACATTATAAGGAGGTTATGTTATGAGTTTTCTTAGTCGTATGATAGTCGTGTGTTATGTTTTGAAGTCAAGCGAGTTGTGGAACAAAAGTTGGCAAAGGTCACTACAAGTTAAATTCATAAATGTGCTGAAAATTAGGTCAAATGTAGGTGAGCTTTTTCAAAATATTCTTTTGAATTATGGGGTGATATACCTACCAAATTGTATATCTATGAGTCTAATTTCTAACGCATTAAATTGTTCGTTGATATGAAATCGTAGTAGAGAGATATTTGCATTTTCGCGGGACCGCGCAAGCAGCTCCCAATGCGACCCACTTAGGCGGTGGTCGACCTACTTCACTTTATAAACTATTTGGACGCCTATTTTTTGCTCATTTTCGACTCAACTTCGTCTCCAAACTTCTCCTAACCCTCCTAAACAGATACCATAAGGTTTTGAAGTGATTCTGAAGTAATTACACCATATTTCAACATCAAAAGTTAGTTCTAGTGAAGAACAACACCTCTTTGAGGTTGTGTTGTCATTGAGGATAGTTGTGGGCTGTGGTTGGCTGAATTTTCAAGTGGTTGCTGCTGTTTTAGGTATGTATAAGATTCTACTACATGTTCTTGAAGTTGTTTGTATGTTGGTTGCATTACTTGAGCAAGATACTACAAGAGAATACTTGAAATAGTTTAAGATGTTATTGTTCTTAATGGACTATTTTGGGAAGGTTGTTTCCATGAACATTAAATTGTTGGAAACCTTGGGAAATGACTTTCTAATGCTTTTATTTTCATGAATATATTGTCTACACGTCAAACTTGCTATTGGTATTATGAATAAGAAGATAAAGGATAATATAACAATGGAAAGTTGTACTTGTTGTTGTTGTTGGATTGTTAGGTTGTTTGAGTGTGGATTAGGTGATTAATACGAGGTTGGAAGTCCTCCGATTTTACTTGTTATCATGTTGGACATGTTTTAAGTTAACTAATGTATGATAATGGGGTTGAAGGGCGCTAAAGGGATTCAATCTGAGCTTGCCGCTCGTCGTGATATGTTGATGACATGTTAATGAAATATTTTGTACCCTATTGTTGATGTTGTTCTTATTGTATTACTCTGGTTGTTGTTGTTGGTATATGGTACTGGAGGAGGCCCTTGTTACAGGGGAGATGCTATCCAAATTTACATAAACGAGCTACTAGTTTAAGTTGTGGACTTAGCCTTTACTCAGCACTTATTTTGAATCTCCTTATGCCATGTTAGATTGAGTTGAGTTGTTTGAAGAATTGCTTTGAAGGTATTAAGGAAACAATTGAGTTAAGGTATGTTAAGGCTATCCCTTCTTTCCTTTTGTCATGATCCATATGATACAAACGTAACGAGCAAACGTGGAACTTCCACAAATGACTCTACTCTTAGAACTACTAGGGATGCCTATACTCTTGATCCCCCATTTGTCCTATTATTACATCGTCTGTTCATGGGTCTCAAAAAATACGTAAGTTGATAAAGTTTATTTCATAATATTTAACAAAGGCATACTGATCTTATGACATCCAGAGAGATCTTATTGACTTACTTCTTATGCATTGCGTTCATTTATACATGTACATTAACCCATGACTAGATGGCGTTATATATACGTATATGTATATGGGGTATGGGGAAAGGTTATGGCATTAAATACGCACCACTACCTTATCAGCTGGTATACGTTTATGCCCACAGAGGACGAGATGATATGATAGGATGCCCTCAGAGGTTTGATGATGTTATGTAAGCATATACCTATACATGATATGACATTTATATGCATATGCATGACATTATAAATGTTTCATGATTCATAGAGCTATTTAGACTTACAGGTTGAGTTCTTTACTCCATGTTTCTTTCATGTCTTTTATATACTGCTTTTCATGCCTTACATACTCGGTACTTTATTTGTACTGACGTCCCTTTTGCATGGGGACGTTGCATTCCATTCCCGCAGGTCATGATAGATAGGTTGACAGTCCTCCTAGTAGGCTATCAGCTTAGCGGAAGGTGTTGGTGCACCCCACTTGCTCCGGAGTTGCTATTTGGTCAGTATAATTTGGACATACATTGATTGGTATGATGGGGCCCTGTCCTGACCTTTATGTCGTTTATGTAGTCTTAGAGGCTTGTAGACAGAAGTCATGTGTATGGATACTTGTATGGCCTTGTCATCCTATTTTTTGAGTGTACAAATGATCATATAAACCTTATAGGTCTGTATGTCACATGTATAAGTTTCTATATCATGTTGGGTCATCCTATGTCTAGATTTCCTTATGTTTTATTCTGGTTATCTCATAATGGCCCTTCTGGTTTATTTACACATAATGGTGTGATAAGAAAGATATGTTACATTGATACTCGGTTGAGTAAGGCACCGGGTGCCCATCGTGGACCTCTGGTTTGGGTCGTGACACCAGGCAAGATAATTACCTCATTCGGACTAGTCTTCAACCTCGAATCATGTCAAAACCTCGCTCTAGCCCTCCGATCGTGCAAATCCAAGTCAAATATCATCCAAGGAAGTCAACAATGTCGAGGAAAGTGATTCCAATCCACAAACCCTCGATCTTTGAAGAAATTCCCAAAAGTCAACAAAAGCCTATTCGAGCCCGCGTGCTCAAAACCCGAAACCAATACCAGAATTTTATGGCCCGTAACCTGTTGAGTACAAATATATTATTAGTTTCCAAAATTGAGTCCAAATAGGTACTTAAACCTCCAAAATACACTCTCTTAAAGTGTATACAAAACTCCTAAATTTCTTCCTCTCGAAGACAAAATTATGAACAATAATCAAATCCGAGTTCGAAATACTTACCAATCCATGATGGATAAAAATTGCCTCAAGAATCGCTCCAATCTGAGATCTCAATCTCAAAATATGATAAAATGAACTAACCCTTTATAAATATAACATTTTCTAATGAATCTACATTTGCGGACAAAATAGTCACATATCTGACACCGCTTCTGCGGTCAAAGCCCCGTATCTGCTAGCGTCCCCCAACTGGCCACACATCGCATCTGTGACAAAACAACCGCATACGCGACTCCGTAGGCACACCTACTCCATTCAAGTGAGCTCTCACATCCGTGCAACAAGCTCCACACATGCGGGCTTCCAACTCCAGACGAATCCTCGCATATGCGTCCATAAACTCTGCGGGTACAAACTCGCATATGCACCCCCTCTTACGTAGAAGAGACAACCCCTAGAACACCCAATCATCGCCAAAAATGTAATGACCCGACTGGTCGTTTTTCCTTCTAAAACCATATTCCCTTAAATTTATGACTTGCGGGGATGGTTGGTTCGGGATTTGGAAGAGTTTGGGTTGAAATCGGAACACTTGGTTCCTTAAGGTTGGCTTAAAAGACCAAGTTTGACTTTGGTCAACCTTTTGAGTAAACAACCTCGGAATCAGGATTTGAAGGTTCCAATAGGTTTGTATGATGATTTTGGACTTGGGCGTATGTCCGGATTGGGTTTTGGATGACCCGGGAGCGTTTTGGCACCTAATAGTGAAAGTTGATTTCCTAAGGATTTTGAAGTTCTTTAAATTTGGTTTGGAGTGGGTTTTTGTGATATCGAGGTCCAAACGGAATTCCGAGACTGTGAATAGTTCCATAATGTCATTTAAGACTTGCACACAAAATTTGGTATCAATCTGAGTAGTATAAGTGTGTTTCGTCACATTGGAAGTAAATTGAAGAACTTGAAGTTTATATGTTTGAATCAATTGGTTTTAGGGCGTGATTCCTAGTTTTAACGTTGTTTCCAGTGTCCCGAGGGTTCGAGCGAGTCCGTTTTATCATTCCAAACTTGTCGGTATGTTCGGGCGGGGCCCCGCGAGGCTTGAGCTTAGTTGAAAATGTGAGAAAGAGCTGAAGCTCCAAGCTTCTGTCATAACCGCACCTGCGGTTGGCTTGCCGCAGGTGCAAGACCGCAGAAGCGGCTAAGCCATCGCAGATGTGGCCATTGGTGGCTAGCCCAGAAACCGCAGAAGCGACTCCCTAACCGCATAAGTGGAATCGCAGGAGCGGTTGGCCTTCCGCAGAAGCGGCCCAACAGGCCCAGCCCAAGACCGCAGAAGCGGCCCATTTTCCGCAGATGCGGTGTGCACAAGTACGGCCCAGGACCACAGATGCAGAAACAGCTGAAGGCAGTGGCCTTCATTAAATAACAGGAGTTTGTGATTTTTGACACATTTTACTCCATTCTTGGGCGATTTGGGAGCTTCAAAAGGGGATATTTCAACGTAGCTTTGGGAGGTAAGTTATTTATACTTAATGTGAGTTTAATACATAGTTTATGGGTAGATTATAACATGTAAAATAGTGGAAATTATGGGTTTAGAGTAAAACCTAAGGTTTTGACAAAAATGAGATTTAACCACGAAATTTGTTATGAAATATAATAGTAATCATATATTCTTGATCCTTAGGTTATGGGTAAACACTTTCTTCAAATATTTCCGGAATCCGGGCACGTGGGCCCGGGGATGAATTTTAGGAACCTTGCATTTAAAGTTGGGAAATCAGTTTAATAGTTAGAAATGAACTCTTGAGCGTATATTGACTAGTTCTTAACCCATTTGAATAGTTTTGGATCGTTCGGCTCCGATTTGAGGGTTTGAGCGCATTCTTGAAATCTGAAGTAAGCTTTGGGACGAGGTAAGTATCCTTTCTAACCTTGTAAGAGGGAATCAACCCCATAGGTGAATTAAATAAATGTATGTGACTATCTGTGGGGGTTACGTACGTACGTTGACGAGAGTCCGTACGTAGCTACTATTATGATAATTGTCCGGTAGTTTAGGACACGTATCATGCTATACTTGCAAATGCTTGCGCCTTTGCTTGTTACTAAGATCACTTAGGTCATGCTAGAAATTGTTAATCGGTTCCATACGATAAAGCTAAGTTCCTTAACCAAAGTCAAAAAGTTAACCCCAGGACCACGTATTTGGAATCTGACAAATTTTACAAAATCCTAACATCCATTCAATAATGAGTCCCACCATACCCAAATTACTGAATTCCGATGTCAAATCGACTTTAAAATCCTCAAATTATAGTATATGAAGTTTCACAAATTTTTCCCAATTTTTCCAACCCAAAACACTAATTAAATGGTAAAAATAATGATAGATTCATCTGTAATAATCAAATCTGAGTTATAATCACTTACCCCAATCAACTTCTTGAAAATCCCTGCAAGAATCGCCTAAAACCGAGGTCTTTAGCTCAAAATATGAAAAATGGGTTCAAACCCTCAATTTTGAGATTTAATATCTGCTGCCCAAATGTCCTTCTTCGCGAATGCGGAAAGGACTCGCGTTCGCGAAGCACAAATCCTCTACTGCCAAAAGTTCCTTTTATGCGAATGCAACTGCCCAATCGCGAATGTGATGACCAAACGACCCCAAGCTTCGCGAACGCGTAGGCCTAATGCATGAACTCCCCAAGCCTACCTCTCTTCTTCACGAACGTGGATCCCTGCTCACAATCACGATGCACTGCCTCACCAAGCCTTCGCGAACGCAGACCCCTATACGCGAATGTAAAAGGCAAAAACCTCCTGCAACATATTTTCATTACGTGAACGCGAAGGCAAACGCAACCCTGTGTCGCAAACGCGAATAAGCCCACACCATATATCATATCAGCTGCTCAAACATGAAGAAAATTGTTCGAAACTCATCCGAAACACCCTCGGGGCCCCATTCAAACATACCAACACATCCTAAAACATCATACAAACTTAGTCAAACCCTCAAATCACATCAATAACATCGAAAATACAAATTGCACCCCAATTCATGCCTAATGAACTATTGAACTTTCAACTTCTAAAACCAATGTCGATACACACCAAATCAACTCTGATTAAACTCAAATGTTTCACACAAGTCACAAATCACATAAAGTACCTATTCCAACATCTGGAACCAAAATTCGAGATCAGTAACCACAAAGTCAACTCGGTCAAATTTTTCAACTCTTCAAACTTCAAGTTTTCCAACTTTCGCCAATTCAAGCCAAAATCGCCTACGGACCTCCAAATCAATATCCGGGCACACTCCTAAGTCCAAAATTACCTTATAAAGCTATCGGAATCATCAAAACTCCATTCTAGAGTTATTTAGACATAAGTCAACATCCGCGGTCAACTCTTTCAACTTAGGCTTCCAACCTCGAGACTAAGTCTCCCAATTCATTTCGAAACATCCCCGAAATCAAACCAACTATCTCAGCATGTCACATAACAATAAACGAACATAAAATAGGCAATAAATGGGGGAACGGGGCTGCAATACTCAAAATGAACGGCCGGGTCATTACAATTTCATGCAACTTTAGTACAATTTTGTATGTATATTGTATGTCATGTGTTCTTCTTCTTCGAGTTTCAATATGAAAATCCAACAAAAATCAACATCTTCGCCAAACTCCTATAAAATTAAAATATAAACTCCAAAGAATATTTTTAATCATTTGCAACAATACCCAATCCAAACAAGTAATATTTTTGAAAACTTGAATTAGAATTCAAAGCTTTTTAATGGCTGAGAGTAAAACACCTTCAAAATTTATTGATTGACAATTTCAATTCGAACACCAACTATGCAACATAAAAGAAAATTGCTAAGTTAAAACTTCCTTGTCAAACAATTGAAATCCATAGATGAATTCCCTGAACAGAAAAGGATAAATGAGATGAGAAAAGAGAGAGAATCAGAGAAGATCGAAGAAAGAAAAAAAGGGTTGAATGAACAAATATTGAGAGAGAGAGAGAGAGAGAGAGAGAGAGAGAGATACAAAGAGAGAGATAGAGAGCGGCAAAGAAAGAAGAAAAAATTGGATACGCGATCTGTGTAAGAGATAACTGATATTCGCTATTCGATTTCTAATATTGAAGGATACTCATTTAATACTAATTTTTATATAATTTGTAAATATATATCAACTTGTAATTAAGTTAAAACGTCAATAGTGAGGGTAAATAATTTTAAAAAGTAGTATAGCTAAGTAAAATTTCGGGCCAAATCTAGTTGTTTCTAACTGGAATTAGTAATGTACTTTTCATCAAGGACCTAAATAGGGTTGCAAATCCTCTTATAAGGAAGGAGCTCGAAAAAAACTTTTTGCTAGGCCGTAGAATTTGATAGTCTATTTTGTGTTTGATAATAAATATGTTTGGGCATACATTGTAGGAGTTTTTGGCCAAAAACATCCTATAATCATACCCAAAATTAAAAGTACATACTTGTACTATTAAGCGAATGTAACGGCCAGACCGGTTGCTTTGAGCTTTTGCACCTTGTTCAACGGTTTAAGGCTTTGTGTAGCCTTATTTGATGTATTCGACTTGTGTGTGTGGTTGGCTTTAATTTTTGAGAGGTTCTGAGTTGATTTGGAAGAGTAGTTCATAATTTGGAAGCTTTAAGTTGGAAGAGTTGACCAATATTTGAGTTTTGAGTAAACGACATTGGAATCGGGATTTAATAGTTTCAATAGGTTCACATGGTGTTTGGACTTGAGCGTATGCTCAAATTTGAATTTGGATGTTCCTAGGAGGTTTTGGCCCTATTTATCGAAAGTTGATAATGTGAAGAATTGAAGAATTCATAGGTTTGACCGGAAGTTTACTTCGGTGTTGTTGGACTCCTATTATAGTTTCGAGAACTTGGTTGGGTTGATTTAGTTTATTGGAACTTGTGTACAAAGTTTGGTTGTGATCCAGAATGTCTAAGTGTGATTCGTACGTTTTTAGTGAAGATTGAAGGCTTGAAAGTTAAGAAAATGATTTTGATCTTCGATTTTTAGTTTTGATGTTATTTGTAGTTTTATAATACTTTGGATAAGTTTGAACAATTTATTCAGACTTATTGTTGTGATTGAATGAGGTCCGTAGAGGCTCGGGTGTGTCTCGAAAGGATTCCAGAGCATTTTAATGTCTTGGTGCAATTCGGGTTCTGGTGTCATGCACCTGCGCAGTGTCTGATCACAGGTACGCATCCGCTTATGCAATATTGGTGTTGTTTTTTGTCACGACCCAAATTCCGTTATAAGTCGTGATGGCGCCCAACACCTTGTTAGGCAAGCAAACCCTAATCAACTAGTGTGTCCTCATTTGTTCTAGTTAGAAATTCCCACATTTACTTAACTTAAATTTCAAACGGTCGAACATTAACAAGTGTATAACGCAAATGAATTGGGAAAGACTAAAGGAAGCTAAAATAATAGAAATACAACTCAAAAGTACTAGTCTACTAATGTGTGCGCCAGGAACTAGTGCCACAAGTACTAGGGCAACTAGTAGAATGTACATAAATACAACTATCCTACTACCTGAAATAGAATAGACAGTAATAATAAAAGGAGAGACTCCGGCATGCTGCTAAACGGCTTAGAAGGGGAAGCTCACCGTGAGATCTCGATCAAGTACCAGGAACACGCCGGATGGGTAGCTAGATGCACCTGCCTCAGATCCTGTACAGTTAAGTACAGAAGCGTAGTATGAGTACATAAACAACATGTACCCAGCAAGTATCCAGTCTAACCTCGAAGAAGTAGTGACGAGGGGTCGACTTGACACCTACTAGGGTCAATAATAATACAGTTTAAGTTTTACGCTAAGCATGAATAGCATGAATATAATGACAGTCCAAGGACGAGGAGAAATAAGATGTTCTTTCTTAACAACATATCAATTTCAGCCATATCATGTAATAAGTTACATTTCAAGCATTTAAGCAGTGTAATTCACGGAAAGTTCCACATAAATAACATGCGCACATTGTGCTGAGGTCGTACGGCCTGGTCCGATATAATAATATACTGTGCACTGCCAGAGGGTCGAATGGAGTGAATCATAGATGCATCTATTTACTCGAGACGATAGGCCTGATCCACAAATAGCATTTTATTATCAAGTAAGCACACATTGCCCATTTATAGTCAAATAATTCATACAAGTTCTCAAGTAAATGAGTATGGCCGTCTATATTTATTTACCAATTTCTAGCATGACCTAAATGATCTTAGTAACAAGCAAGGGCGCAAGCATTTGCAAGTATAGTATGATACGGGTCCTAAACTACCCCGGACAATTAGCATAATAGTAGCTACGTATGGACTCTCGTCACCACGTACGTACGTAACCCCCACAGATAGTCACATACATTTATCTAATTCACCTATGGGGTTGATTCCCTCTTACAAGGTTAGAAAGGAGACTTACCTCGTCCCAAAGCTAACTTCAAATTTCAAAAATGCGCTCAAACCCTCAAATCGGAGTCGAACGATCCAAAACTATTCAAATGGGATAAGAACTAGTCAATATACGCTTAAGAGTTCATATTCTAACTATTAAACTAATTTCCCAACTTTAAATGCAAGGTTCCTAAAATTCATCCCGGGGCCCACGTGCCCGGATTCCGGAAATATTTGAAGAAAGTTGTTACCCATAACCTAAGGATCAAGAATATATGATTACTATTACATTCCATAACAAATTTCGTGGTTAAATCTCATTTTTGTCAAAACCCTAGGTTTTACTCTAAACCCATTCCACTAATTTACATGTTATAATCTACCCATAAACTCTGTAATAAACTCACATTAAGTAGAAAAATAACTTACCTCCTAAAGCTACGTTGAAATCTCCCCTTTTGAAGCTCCCAAATCGCCCAAGAATGGAGTAAAATGTGTCAAAAATCACAAACTCCTGTTATTTAATGAAGGCCACTGCCTTCAGCAGTTTCTGCATCTGCGGTCCTGGGCCACACCTCTGCACACTGCATATACGGAAAATGGGCCGCTTTTGCGGTCTTGGGCTGGGCCTGCTGGGCCGCTTCTATGGAAGGCCAACCGCTCCTGCGATTCCACTTATGCGGTTAGGGGGTCGCTTCTGCGGTTTCTGGGCTGGCCACCCATGGCCACATCTGCGATGGCTTAGCCGCTTCTGCGGTCTTGCACCTGCGGCAAGCCAACCGTAGGTGCGGTTATGACAGAAGCTTGGAGCTTCAGCTCTTTCTTACATTTTCAACTAAGCTCGAGCCTCGTCTAATTGACGCTCGGGGCCCCCGGGGCCCCGCCCGAACATACCGACAAGTTTGGAATGATAAAACGGACTCACTCGAACCCTCGGGACACCGGAAACAACATTAAAACTAGGAATCACACCCTAAAACCAATTGATTCAAACTTATGAACTTCAAGTTCTTCAATTACTTCCAATGTGATGAAACACACTTATACTACTCGGATTGACACCAAATTTTGCATGCAAGTCTTAAATGACATTATGGAACTATTCCCGTCTCGAAATTCCGTTCGGACCTCGATATCACAAAAATCCGCTCCAAACCAAATTTAAAGAACTTCAAAATCCTTAAGAAATCAACTTTCACTATTAGACGCCAAAATGCTCCCGGGTCATCCAAAACCCGATCTGGACATATGCCTAAGTCCAAAATCATCATAAAAACCTGTTGGAACCTTCAAATCCTGAATCCGAGGTCGTTTACTCAAAATGTTGACCGAAGTCAAACTTGGCCTTTTAGGCCAACCTTAAGGAACCAAGTGTTCCGATTTCATCCCAAACTCTTCCAAATCCCGAACCAACCATCTCCGCAAGTCATAAATCAGTAAAAGCAAGTACAAGAAGTCTTATTTAGGGGAACAGGGTTCTAGAAAGCAAAACGACCAGTCGGGTCGTTACATTCTCCACCTCTTAAACAAACATTCGTCCTCGAACGAGTTTAGCTTTACACCTCTAAATAACTGTGGATATTTGCTCCGCATGTCCTCCTCGGACTCCCAGGTCGCGTCCTCGACTGGTTGGCCCCTCCACTGGACCTTTACCACAGAAATCCTCTTGGATGTCAACTGGCGATCTTGTCTATCAACAATAGCAACTGGCTCCTCATCATAACCCAAGCTCTCATCTAGCTGAATAGTGCTGAAGTCTAACGCATGCGATAAGTCGGCGTGGTACCTCCGGAGCATGGACACGTGAAAAACTGGATGAACTCATGAAGGCTGGGTGGTAAAGTAAGCTCATAGCAACCTCCCCAACTCACCTCAACACCTCAAATGGGCCTATAAACCTGGGGCTCAACTTGCCCTTCTTTCCGAATCTCATAATACCCTTCATCGGCAAGACTTTCAAGAGAAACTTCTTGCCAACCATGAATGATACATCCCGCGCCTTCTGATCCGCGTAACTCTTCTGTCTGGACTATGCCATGCGAAGTCTTTCCTGAATCAACTTCACCTTTTCCAAGGCATCTTTCACCAAATCAGTACCATACAACTTAGCCTCGCTAGGCTCAAACCACCCGATAGGAGAAAGACATCGCCAACCATATAAAGCCTCAAATGGATCCCTCTCGATGATGTACTGATAACTGTTGTTGTAAGCAAACTCGGCCAAAGGCAAGAACTGATCCCACTACCCTCCAATGTCAATCACACATGCTCTATGCATGTCCTCCAGAATCTGAGCTGTCCGCTCCGACTGCCCATCGGTCTGTGGGTGGAATGCTGTGCTTATCTCTACACGGGTCCCCAACTCACTGTATACGACTTCCCAGAAATGGGAAGTGAACTGAGGGCTTATCTGATATGATGGAAACAGGCACAGTGTTCAACCGGACTATCTCCCGAATGTAGATCTGAGCCAACCTCTCTGATGTATAAGTAGTCATAACCAGAATGAAATATGCCAACTTGGTCAACCTATCGACAATGACCCAAACTGCATCAAACTTTCGCAAGGTCTGCGACAACCTAACTACGAAGTCCATAGTAATGCTCCCATTCCCACTCAAGTATAGGCATCTGCTGAAGTAGGCCACCTGGCCTCTGGTGCTCATAGCTAACCTGCTGGCAATTCAAGCACCTAGCCACATACTCAACTATGTTTTTCTTCATCCACCGCCACCAATAATGCTGCCTCAGGTCACAATACATCTTCGTAGCACCTGGATAAATAGAATACCGTGAACTGTGTGCCTCCTCTAGGATCCTCTCCCTCAAGCCATCGATATTAGAAACACATAGGCGACCTTGGAGTCGTAGAACACTGTCCTCTCCAATGGAAACCTCCTTGGCACTACCCTGTAGTACCGTATCTCTGAGAACTGCCAAGTACGGATCATCGAACTGCCGAGCCTTGATATGTCCCAATAATGAAGACTGAGCAACAACACACGCAAGGACTCGGCTGGCCTCTGAAATTTCCAACCTCACAAGTCTGTTATCCGAGGACTGAACGTCCAAATCTAGTCGCCTCTCTTCCGCTGAAATGTATGCTAAGCTACCCATGCTCTCTACTTTCCTGCTTAAGGCATCTGCGACCATATTTGCCTTGCCCGGATGATAAAGAATGGTGACGTCATAATCTTCCAATAACTCAAGCCATCTACACTGCCTCAAATTGAGATCCCTCTGCTTGAACAAATGTTGTAAGCTGCGATGATCAGTATATACCTCACATGACACCCCATACAGATAATGCCTCCATATCCTAAAACCATGAACAATCGCTGCTAACTCTAGGTCGTGCACAGGGTAATTCTTCTCATAAATCTTCAACCGAGGTGAAGCATATGCAATAACTCACCCCTCCTGCATCAATACACAACCCAAGTTAATGCGTGAAGCGTCGAAATAAATCGTATACATCCCTGAACCAGAAGGCAACACTAGAATCGATATTGTAGTCAAGGTTGTCTTGAGCTTCTGAAAGCTCGCCTCATTATCATCGGACCAACGAAAAGGAGCACCCTTCTGGGTCAGTCTAGTCAAAGGTGATGCAATGGATGAAAAGCCCTACACAAATCAGCGGTAATAACCTGCTAACCCCAGGAAACTCCTGATCTCAGTCGCTAAAGTAGGACGTGGCCAACTCTGAACTGCCTCAATCTTCTTAAATCCACTTTAATACCTTCTCCTGATACAACATGCCCCAAGAATGATACTGACTCAAGCCAAAACCTACACTTGGAGAACTTAGCATATAGCTTCTGCTCTCACAATGTCTAGAGCATTACTCTCAAATGCTGCTCATGCTCCGTCAGGCTACGTGAGTAGATCAAGATGTTATCAATGAAGACAATAACAAAGGAATCAATATAAGGCCTGAACACATGTTCATCAAGTCCATAAACGCCGCTGGGGCATTAGTCAAGCCGAAGGACATCACCAGAAACTCATAATGGCCATATCTAGTACAGAAAGCAGTGTTCGGGACATCTGAGTCCTGAATCTTCAGATGATGATACCCTGATCTGAAGTCAATCTTAGAGAACACCCTAGCACCCTGCAACTGGTCGAACAAATCATCAATGCACAGCAACAGGTACTTGTTCTTGATGGTAACCTTGTTCAATTGGCGGTAATCAATGCACATCCGCATAGTCCCATCTTTCTTCTTCACAAACAACACTGGTGCACCCCAAGGTGACACACTCGGTCTCACAAACCCCTTTGCTAACAACTCCTCAAGTTGTTCCTTCAACTCCTTCAACTCTTTTGGAGCCATTCGGTATGGTGGGATAGATATAGGCTGATTACCTGGAGCCAAATCAATACAGAAATCAATATCACGATCTGGTGACAAGCTTGGAAGGTCAAAAGGAAACACATCGGCAACTCCTGGACTACTGGAACTGAATCAATCGTCGGAGACTCTGGGGTGGTGTCCTGAATATAAGCTAGAGAAGCCAAACAACCCTTCTCGACCATATGTCAAACCTTTAGAAAAGAAATAACCCGACTAGACTAACTGATGAACCCTTTCACTCCAACCTTGGCAACTCTAGCATTGCTAAAGTAACAGTATTGGCATGGCAATCTAGGACGGCGTGATATGGGGATAACCAGTCCATGCCCAAGATGACCTCAAAGTCGATGATATCAAGCAGCAGGAGATATGCTCTAGTATCAAAACCAGAGAATGTGACCACACAAGACCGATAGATCCGATCCACAACCACAGAATCGCCCACAAGAGTGGACACATGAACAGGAGTACCCAAGGACTCACGGGAATATCCAGGAAATGAGCAAACAGAGATGATACATATGAATAGGTAGACCCTCGATCAAATAGTACTGAACCATCCCTACCGCAGACGAAAATAATGCATGTGATAACGGCATCTGAGGCCAATGCATCTGGTCTGGTCGGAAAAGCATAGAATCTGGCTGGAGCGTCGGCTGGCTGGCCTCCACCTGACTGAACAGTAGCTGGCTGACCTCCCCCTATCTGGCCTCCACCTCTAGGACGGCCCCTACCAGTCTCCCCTCCGCCTCTGGGCGGCCAGATAACCAGTGTTGTAATCATGGGCTGCTGACCCTGCTGCACTACCTTGCCCCAAAGTTTGGGGTAGTATCTCCTCATATGAACGAGATCTCTGCACTCGAAACAACCCCTCGGTGTGGTGACCTACTACCCTGATGACTAACCCTGATGGCCTGTAGACCCACTAGAAGAAGCCTGAATAGCCAGTGGGCGGTATGAACTCTCCGGTATAGCACTAAAGTAGGAGCTGGAAGAACCCTGAGGACCTGAATACCTATTGGAAGAACCCTGGACGACTGGCGGGCGGTAAGAACTCTCTGGTATGGCGTTGAAATAGGGGGGTGCTGGAGCACCTCGAGAAGGTGGTGGTGCTAAATATGGGGGCCTGCTTGGATGACCCTCTCCCAAACTGACCTCTGACCCTAGTCGGGGCACCTCTAAGCTCTCCAGAGAATCGAGCCCTCTTGTCCTGCTACATCTGCTATCTACCTCTCAAACGGTAGCCCTTAATCCTCCGAGCAATCTCCACTACCAGATAAAGTACGAGCATCAGAGACATGGTGGTTTGCTTCAAAAGATCGAGATTCCTGAGTGGAAGTGGGAGCATATCACTATGGGTTTTGTTATTGGACTCCCACGGACTCAGAGGAAGTTCGATGCAGTATGGGTTATTGTTAATAGGCTAACTAAGTCAGCGTATTTCATTCCTGTGGTAGTTTCCTATTCCTCGAAGCGGTTGGCTGAGATCTATATCTGGGAGATTGTTCGTCTTCATGGCGTGCCTGTGTCTATCATTTCTGACCGAGGCACACAGTTTACCTCACATTTCAGAGGGCCGTACAGTGTGAGTTGAGTACGCGGGTCGAGTTGTGCATAGTATTTCATCCTCAGACAGACGGACAGTCCGAGCGTACTATTCAGATTTTGGAGGGCATGCTCCGCGCCTGTGTTATTGACTTTGGAGGTTCTTGGGATCAGTGTTGCCATTAGCGGATATTTCCTACAACAACAGCTATCAGTCGAGCATCCAAATGGCTCCTTATGAGGCATTACACAGTAGACAGTGTCGATCGCCAGTTGGGTGGTTCGAGCCGGGGGAGGCTCGGTTGTTGGGTACAGATTTAGTACACGATGCCTTGGATAAGGTTAAGATTATTCAGGATAGGCTTTGTTCAGCTCAGTCCAGGCAAAAGAGTTATGCCGACCATAAGGCTCGTGATGTGGCATTCATGGTCGGAGAGCACGTGTTGCTTCGAGTGTCGCCCATGAAGGGCGTGATGAGATTTGGGAAGAAGGGCAAGCTAAGACCTAGGTTCATTGGCCCTTTTGAGATCCTTGATCGAGTGGGAGAGGTGGCTTACAGACTTGCGCTGCCACCGGGTTTATCAGTTGTGCATCCAGTGTTTCATGTGTCCATGCTTCGGAAGTACCACGGCGATCCATCCCATGTGTTAGACTTCAGCACTGTCTAGTTGGACAAGGATTTGACCTATGAGGAGGAGCTGATAGCCATTTTAGACAGGCAGTTTCCTCAGTTGAGATCGAAAAGTTATCCTTCAGTTCGTGTGAAGTGGAGAAGTCAGTCTGTTGAGGCAGCAACCTGTGAGTCCGAGTCCAATATGTGTAGCAGATATCCCCATCTTTTCCCTAGCTCAGGTACTTTTATATGTCCATTCGAGGATGAAAGGTTGTTTTAGAGGTGGAGAATGTGATGACCCATAAGGTCATCTCGTGTTTTAGAACCCAATTCGGGGTTCCAAGGCCTTCAAAACCTCATTTTCTTTCTCCTCGATTCGCGTGCGCAATCCAGGCGCGGTTCCGGAAAGCCTTTATGTGAAAATTTGAGAAAATATAAAATTTTGCCTTTAAAATTAATTAAAGTTGACTTTGGTCAACATTTTGAGTAACGGACCCGGACTCGTGATTTGACGGTCCCGGAGGGTCCGTAAAAAAATATGAGACTTGGGCGTATGCCCGGAATTGAATTACGAGGTCCCTAGTCCGAGAAATGAATTTTTGAAGAAAATTGTTAAACTGAAAATGTAATGGTTTTTAGAAATTTAATAATGCTCGATCTTGTTGGTATCGGGCCCGTATCTTGATTCTGGAGCCTGATACAGGTTTAATATGGTATTTAAGTCATGTCTGTGAAATTTAGTAAGAAACAGATTTTATATGACGTGATTCGGACCCTCGGTTGTGAAAATAGAAACTTTAAGTGTTCTTGAGAATTTCCATTGATTTTGATGCTAAATTCGTTGTTTAAGATGTTATTTTGGCGATTTGACCGCACGAGCAAGTCCGTATGAAATTTTTAGACTTGTGTGCCTGTTTGGTTTGGAGCCCCGAGGGCTCGGGTGAGATTCGGATAGGCAACGGGGTGTTTTGGACTTAGAGATTTCTGTTGTTTTGCTGTTGCAGGTGCACAGGCGTATCCTTCTTCGCGTTCGCGGAGGAACTCTCGCGAACGCGCAGGGTAGATTGGTCTGGAGGAGAAATCCTTCTACGCGAACGCGAGGCACTGGTCGCGAACGGGAAGCGTTGCGGGCATTACCCTTCGCGAACGCGTCCAGGCTATCGCGAACGCAAAGCATGGGAACTGGGGGAGGGGAATGATACTCTACGCAAACGCGGCAAGCGGCTCGCGAATGCAAAGGTTAGGGAGGATATACCTTCGTGAACACATAGGGTGTCTCGCGAACGCGAAGGTCACTATGACCGCAGCTTAGCAAACACGACAGACCTCTTGCAAACGCGAAGAAGGTCTGTCCAGTGTTTTAAATACTGAATAAAAAACGGGAGTCTTCCATAATTTCATATTTCTTCCATTAAAACTCGACCTTGGGCGATTTTTGAAGAGGGATTTCAACACAAAATCATAGGTTTGTGTTCTTAAACTCATTTCTTTCAATTTCCATCAACACCCATCAAATTTCTTGGCCTAAATCTTGTTCTTTAAGGGAAGAAATTAGGGATTTTGGGAGAATTGGGAATTTTACAAATTTGGGAATTTAGACCCCGATTTGGGGCCGGATTCCGAAACTAATTACATATTTAGGCTCGTGGGTGAATGGGTAATCGGGTTTTGGTTCGAACCTTGAGTTTTGACCAAGCGGGCCCGGGGTCGAATTTTCGACTTTTCGGGGAATTGTTGGGAAATTTATACTTGTGCGTTAGAATTGGTTTCTTTGGCTTTAATTGATGTTAATAAGTTAATTATGAATAGATTCGGGCGGATTGGAAGTATACACTAAGGGAAAAGCGGTATTTCAGGCTTGAGTTTGGTCGTGGAATCGAGGTAAGTGTAGTGGCTAACCTTAGCTTGAGGGATTAGGTAATATTGCCTTATTTGCTACATGTTTATTTGTTAAGTACGACGTATAGGTGAGGTGACGAGTATCTATACGTTGTTGTCGGGTCATAGAATGTGAGTGAGTCTTATACTTGTGACCGTTGTGTTTCTTTATTCGTACTGTTCTTGCTTAAACTGGTTATCATTCATGTTAAACAAGTTTTATTATGTTTGTTTTGGCTTTGGATATTGGTTGAGTATTGGCTCGAGTTGAGATTCATGTGGTGAAGTTAAGTGATGAAGCAAAGTTGTTTAATTATGATGCCCCTGCCGAGTTGTTATTGTTTCTGTTGTTTGATTATGTGGTGAGGAAGAGTGATAAAGCACCAAGGGTGATGCCGTGCACATTTTTATTGTTCATATGTTGAGGTTGAGTGCTAAAGCATGAAGGGTGATGCCGTGCACGTATCCATTATCGATTATCTGGTGAGGTTGAATAGTAAAGCACGAAGGGTGATGCTGTGCACGTTTCTATTATTGATTACCTATGAGGTTGAGAGTAAAAGCACAAAGGCTGATGTCGTACGTTATTTTTTGTTGCTGTGTTTATTTGTTATTATCGGTTCAAGGTGTTTTAGCTGCAGTTTCCTTACTGCTGTGATTCTTTAGTTTGGTATCCCCATAGCATGTTGCCCTTCCCGTTAATTTTTGCTTAGCTTCTATTGATTGTTATTCTGTTAGTATACTATTTAACTGTACAGGATTATATTATTGTCGTGTCCTAGCCTCGTCACTTCTTCGCCGAGGTTAGGCTCGGCACTTACCAGTACATGGGGTCGGTTGTACTGATACTGCACTCTGCACTTTCTGTGCAGATTACAGTGCCGGACCTCGTGAGCAGAGTTTGGGTTGCTGCCTTCGGTCCACAGGAGACCCATGGTAGATCTGCCGGCGTTCGCAAACCCAGGAGTCCCCTTCCTTCAGTCTTAGATTTCCGGTCTCTTTTCATTTCGAGAACAGATGTATTGCTTTTAAATTAGTATTTGTGGAAATTCTTAGACGTTCGTGGATTGTGACACCAGATCATTGGGGTAGTCGTGTTTTAGAGTTTTGAACTGTTATAAAATTTCCGCACTTCATATCTGTTTAGCTTTGAATTATTATTTATTACTGTTAGGTTATTGATTAATGTGTTAGAACAGTAACTGTTGGATTGCCTAGCATTCAACAGTTAGGCGCCATCACGATCCCGACGGTTGGAAATCCGGGTCGTGACAAGTTGGTATCAGAACAGGTTGCTTAGATCACGTAATTCACGAACAAGCTAGGTAGAGTCAGAGGGATAGGTACAGAGACGTTTGTGCTTATCCCCCAGAGGCTGCAGAGTTTAGGAATGACTTCATATCTATTCTTCTCTATCATGCGATTTGATTTCTCGATGCTAATTGAACTTCTACTCTGTTCTTTCATAGATGGCGAGAACACATACCGCTTCATCAGCTGATCAGCAGCCCAAGCCCCCAGTGGCGGCTCCTACGAGGAGCAGAGGACGAGGCCGAGGCTGTGCTGGAGGCCGAGGTAGGGGCGGGGCTCAGTCCAGAGCTCGAGCAAGAGCACCAGCGGTGGAGCCTCGGGTAGAGTTTGATGATGAGGTTCTGGCCCATGCCGTTCCAGCAGGGCCAGCTCAGGTTCCGAAGGGGTTCATCTCTACCCCGGTACTCCAAGATGCTCTGGTCCATCTAGTGGGCCTTATGGAAAGTGTCACTCAGGCAGGCATACTTCCTGTAGCACCAGCCATCTCTCGGGATGGGGAAGGAGCATAGACTCCTGTTACTCACACTCCGGAGCACATGGCTCTCCAGTTTCAGACTCCAGCAGCTTAGCCAGTTGGGGTAGTTCCGCCGGGTGTTGTAGCACAGACCAGTGATGGATCAGCTATGTCTTCTGATGCCTTGTGGAGATTGGGCACCAAGCTTTTCACTACTACTTATAGCGGTACATCTTCATAGGATCCCCAAGATTATTTGGACAATTGTCACGAGGTTCTACGGAACATGGGGATAGTGGAGAACAATGGGGTCGACTTTGCTGCTTTTCGTCTGTCAAGTTCCGCCAAGTAATGGTGGAGAGATTATTGTTTGGCCAGACCATTTGGCTCACCAGCTCTCACTTGGGACCAGTTCTCGCAGCTATTTTTCGAGAAGTTCCTTCCCGTTACTCAGAGAGAGGAGTACTGCAGGCGGTTCGAGCATCTTCAGCAGGGTTCTATGACTGTCACTCAGTACGAGATGAGGTTTATTGATTTGGCTCGTCATGCTCTTCTTATACTCCCCATCGAGAGAGAGAGGGTGAGGAGGTTAATTGAGGTACTTACTCAGCCTATCAGATTGCAGATGGCTAGGGAGTCAGGGAGCGAGATTTCTTTTCAGGATGCGGCCAATGTGGCCAGGCGAGTCGAGATGGTTTTAGCTCAGGGGAGTGGTCAGGGGTCTGACAAGAAGCCTATTTATTATGGTAGATTCAGTGGTTCCTCGTATAGAGGCAGGATTCTTTTGGTAGGGGCCATCCTCCCAGGCCATTTCATTTAGCACTTCAGGCTTCTCACAGTGCTCCAGGTGGCCATGGCTCTCATATGCAGTATTCTGATCAGCTACCCTACAATACGTCACAAGCTCCTATCAGTGCACCTCCGCTCCAAAGTTTTCAGGGTGGTTACTCAGGCCGTCAAGGTCAGTCTCAGGGTCAGTAGTCTCCGCAGCCGAGGTCTTGTTATACTTGTGGCGATCCGAGGCATATTGCTAGATTTTGCCCTCGAGCATCGAGCAGTTCTCAGCATTAGTGTACTCGTTCCATGGTTCCGGCACCAGGTGTCCCACCGCCCGCTCAGGCAGCTAGAGGTAGCGATCAGGCAGCTAGAGGTAGAGGTCAGGCCGCTAGAGGTGGAGGCCAGCCAGCAGGAGGCCGTCACAGGGATGTAGTTTAGAGTGGTGGGGCCCAGCTCCGATATTATACTATCCAGCCAGGCCTGAGGCTGAGTCCTCCAATGCAGTTATCACTGGTACGGTTTCAGTTTGCAGTAGGGATGCTTTAGTTTTATTTGATCCAGGGTCTACGTACTCCTATGTGTCATCTTATTTTGCTCCATATCTTGTTGTGCCTCATGATTCTTTGAGTGCTCCAGTGTATGTGTCCACGCCAGTAGGGGATTCTATTGTTGTAGATCGTGTTTATCGCTCGTGCGTGGTTGTTATTGGGGGTCTTGAGACTAGTGTGGATCTCCTTATTCTCGACATGGTTGACTTTGATGTTATTTTTGGGGATGGATTGGTTATCACCTTATCACATTATATTGGACTGTCATGCCAAGACCGTGACATTAGCTTTGCCGTGGTTGCCTTGATTGGAGTGGAGAAGGACTCCTGGTCATTCTATCAGCAGAGTTATTTCTTATATGAAGGCTCGGCGTATGGTCGAGAAGGAGTGCTTGGCTTATTTGGCGTACGTTCGTGATTCTACTGTCGAGGTTCCCTCTATGGATCATGTGCTAGTTGTTCGGGAGTTTCCAGAGGTATTTCCTGCAGACCTGCCGGGGATGCCACCCGATAGGGATATTGACTTTTGCATTGATTTGGCTCCGGTCACTCAGCCCATTTCTATTCCGCCATATCGTATGGTCCCGCTAGAGTTGAAAGAATTGAAAGAACAATTGCAAGACTTGCTAGATAAGGGCTTTAATAGACCTACTGTCTCGCCCTGGGTGCGCTGGTGTTGTTTGTTAAGAAGAAGGATGGATCGATGAGGATGTGTATAGATTACCGGCAGTTGAACAAAGTCACCATCAAGAACAAGTACCCATTGCCGAGGATTGATGATTTATTTGATCAGCTTGAGGGTGCCAAGGTGTTTTCGAAGATTGATTTAAGATTTGGCTACCATATGTTGAGGATTAGGGCATCCGATGTCCCTAAGACAGCTTTTCGCACTCGGTACGAGCATTATAAGTTTCTAGTGACGTCATTTGGGCTGACAAATGCCTGTCACACCTCCTTTTTTCTACCCCCGGAAAGGGGATATAAGGGAGTTTTTCCAATTTAAGTGACAATCGAAACGGGATTATTTATATTGAATCAGAGTCGCCACATGGGATAATTTACGGTGTCCCAAGTCACCAGTTTAGAATCCCGAATCGAGGAAATTTGACTCTGTTTTAATGTCTGCGAAACACAGAAATCCGGGTAAGGAATTCTGTTAACCCGGGAGAAGGTGTTAGGCATTCCCAGGTTCCGCGGTTCTAGCACGGTCGCTTTGATCATACTTGGCTTAATCAAGTTGTTTAATTACTCATTTTAGAACCTATGTGCATTTGCCTTTTAATTAAGAAATTATCTTAAAACAGGTCACACGTACGTGTACCCATTTGTTTGGCGCGTCAAAAATCACGTCACGCGTACGTGTCCACAATTAATGACGCTTTATTATTATTAAAAAGTTTAGTCGAATTTGCGCGAACACATACTCCGATTTTGTTTTTAAGATTGTAATTACGTGTACACAACCACGATGGTGTATTGAACGCGCCTAAAGGTTCACCTACCCGGGTGTGGCCGGCCTAAACATGCTACTAGCGGATCGAGCAAGCAAAGTAAAACAATTAAAATGATAAAATGCAATTTTCCATTCCTGTTGTCCACCCCACGACCTATTTACATTGCTCTGCCTAATCTGACTTCACTGGACAAGCATTAATTCATAGAATAGCAGACCTCGGCATTCTTAGAGATTGCAACTAATTTCAAACAAAGTGAAATAAGCAAATCAGACTAGCAGCTAACGAACAGAACAATTATAGCACATCAAACAAAATTAAACAAACAACTTACTCAAAACATTCAAATGATTGTGTAAAAAGGAACGAAATAAACCTCTGCGTAAGCTCACGAAGCAAAAGCAAAAACGTGAAAATGAGATTGAGCAGTGGCCTTGTAGCCTTACACGGACTTAAAGAAAGCTTTCTTCAATTAGCGAGAAAGAAACTCCAATTTGGTTTACAACAACGTCAAAATCCAGCAACTCGAACTTTACGAAAAAACTGGACAGCAACGAGAACCTGAACCTCGAGCGACAATCGCCACTTCAATCGGACTCCATAGCAACAAGATATTTTCAGCAAAATTAGAATGGATAAAACGGAACCAGAAATCTTCTTGCTAAACCGAATTCAAATGAACCCCACAATTGGAAACCAAAGAAGAATTAGATTCCTTCTGCCCTTTTGATATGCGAAATCAAAAACATGAAAGCTAAAAGAACTGAAATCTCTTCATATATGCATCAATAGTTTAGAGCCTAAAAAACTAAAAATCCAATTAACCTCTATCCTAATTTCTTGTCTCAATTTCTGTCTCAACCCCCATTTTTGTTCTTTTCAAGCTTCTGCTTCTCGTATGTGCGTGTGTATTTGGGTGGTGAGGGCGTGAGTATTGAGACTGTGAGAAGCGAAATGAGAAGGGTGGTCGTTGTTAGGGGGTCGTATGTTGCTGCTGGGGTCTGGCGGCTGGGGGGGTTCTGGTTTTCTGGTGTTGAAGAAGATGAAGAAGCTCTTCAAATGTGAAAGAGAAGCAGCAAAAATCCGATGGGATGGGGGGGGTCTATTGTGTGTTCAGCGGCGGATTTCCAGGTCTCCTAAGGGTCTAGGGGTCTAAGAGTGTATATCTAGGTTTAGGTTGTGTCTATATGGGTATTAAAGGTGAGGAAGTAGCTTTTTTTTAGGGTACTGGGTTTAATGGGTATTGGGACCGTCTTGTTTGGACCAAGTCCGAATTGGGTCCTAAAATTGGGCTCTAAGACTCTTGAAATCGTGGTCCAAAACCTTAGTTAACTCCCTTTAATAAAGATAAAAATACTACACAATGCAAAACTAATCCTAATTAATTAAACTAAACTATATTAAAACATGAAACTATTTTTTGTATTTTCAAGATTATATAAAGATGAAAATAAGGTACTATTTTTGTATATTTTTATTTAAATTTATGGAAGAAACATAAACTAAAATATCTTTTGTCATTTTTATTTTTGTGACGAAATAAAGTAAAAGAGTCAAAATTAGTTGAAATAGCGATATTAGGCCTAAACTAAATATTTACATGCTAAAATATAAAAAATCTTGGGGAGGGTCAAAAATCACACGTCTACAGCTGCCCTCTTTGACTGGGAACACGAAGAGTTTTCAGACAAAGAACGACTAGACAGGTTTTTTGACCCGACCCTTATTTAGGGAGACCAAAAACTAAGAGGAAGGAGAATGTGATCGAGCTTTGGTATCTGAGCTGATGGAGTATACTAAGGTGGAGAGCCGGTCGAGGTGCCGTTGTGTCGAGGTTCCGGTCCGCGGTCCTGTTATTACATCAAAATCAAAAATGAAAAAGACTAACTAAGCCTGTCAACTAAGAGTTACAAGATTCCTATCTATAAGTTTTCTGAAGCTTGATCTTGAGTCTTGAATGGTTCTTCATGCAGACTTTAGATTTGAACCTTGATGCTTGCTAGCTGCAGGTGCTAGTTCATTCTTCTTCGGATCAAGACCGGACATGCAATGCTCGTGATTTCAGCCATGCCTTGAGCAGTTCACATCTTTCTCTAGTTCTGCATTTTGGATTCACTCTTTCTTTATTTAATATTCTGGATTGAGACTAACTTCAGTTGATCATCTCAAACTGTTGACTTGCATTCTTGCCGGGAAATTCTGCTACTTCTAACTTGAATTGAATTCTAAAATAACTTCCCTTGTTCTCCATATAGGTGCCTGCTACTGACTTGAAACTTGAAATGCATTCCCTTGTTTCCAGGTGGTCACCTGATTGCCAAAACTTGAATTGTATTCCCTTCTTCTCCAGGTGGGCGCCTGATTGCCAAAACTTGAACTGTATTCCCTTGTTCTCCAGGCGGGCAGCTGATTACAGAAACTTGAACTGTATTCCCTTGTTCTCCAGGTGGGCGCCGGATTACCGAAACTTGAACTGTATTCCCTTTTTCTCTAGGTGGGCGCCTGATTGCCAAAACTTGAATTGTATTCCCTTCTTCTCCAGGTGGGCGCCTGATTGCCAAAACTTGAACTGTACTCCCTTGTTCTCCAGGTGGGCGCCTGATTGCCAAAACTTGAACTTCATTCCCTTGTGCTCTAGGTGGGCACCTAATTGCCAAATTTTGAACTGTATTCCCTTGTTCTCCAGGTGGGCGCCAGATTGCCAAAACTCGAACTGTATTACCTTATTTTCTAGGTGGGCGCCTGATTGCCAAAACTCGAACTGTATTCCCTGGTTCTGTAGGTGGGCGCCTGATTGCCAAAACTTGAACAGTATTCCCTTGTTTTCCAGGTGGGTGCCTGATTGCCAAAACTCGAACGCTATTCCCCTGTGCTCCAGGTGTGCGCCTGATTGCCAAAACTCGAACTGTATTCCCTTGTTCTCCAGGTGGGCGCCTGACTGCAAAAACTCGAACTGTATTCCCCTGTTCTCCAGGTGGGCGCCTGATTGCCGAAACTTGAACTATATTCCCTTGTTCTCTAGGTTGGCGCCTAATTGTCGAAACTTGAACAGTATTCCCTTGTTCTCCAGGTGGGCGCCTGATTGCCGAAACTCGAACTGTATTCCCTTGTTCTCCAGGTGGGCGCCTAATTGCCGAAACTTGAACTGTATTCCCTTGTTCTCCAGGGGGGCGCCTGATTGCCGAAACTTGAACTGTATTCCCTTGTTCTCCAGGGGGGCGCCTGATTGCCGAAACTTGAACTGTATTCCCTTGTTCTCCAGGTGGGCGCCTGATTGCCGAAACATGAACTGTATTCCCTTGTTCTCCAAGTGAGCGCCTGATTCCCAAAACTTGAACTATATTCCCTTGTTCTCCAGGTGGGCGCCTGATTCCCAAAACTTGAATTGTACTCCCTTGTTCTGCAGGTGGGCGCCTGACTGCCAAAACTTGAACTGTATTCCCTTGTTTTCCAGGTGGGCGTCTGATTGCCAAAACTGGAACAGTATTCCCTTGTTCTCCAGGTGGGCGCCTGATTGCCAAAACTTGAACTGTATTCCCTTGTTTTCCAGGTGGGCGTCTAATTGCCAAAACGCAAACTGTATTCCCTTGTTCTCCAGGTGGGCGCCTAATTGCCAAAACATGAACTATATTCCCTTGTTCTCCAGGTGGGCGCCTGATTTCCAAAACTTGAACTCTATTCCCTTGTTCTCCAGGTGGGCGCCTGATTGCCAAAACTTGAATTGTATTCCCTTGTTCTCCAGGTGGGCGCCTTATTGCCAAAACTTGAACTGTATTCCCTTGTTCTCCATGTGGGCGCCTGATTGCCAAAACATGAACTGCATTCCCCTATTCCCCGGGTGGGCGCCTGATTGCAAAAACTTTAACTGTATTCCCTTGTTCTCTAGGTGGGCGCCTGATTGCCAAAACTTTAACCATATTCCCTTGTTCTCCAGGTGGGCACCTGATTGCCAAAACTTGAAATGTATTCCCTTGTTCTCCAGGTGGGCGCCTGATTGCCAAAACTTGAACTGTATTCCCTTGTTCTCCAAGTGGGTGCCTGATTGCCAAAACTTGAACTGTATTCCTTTGAAACATGAACTGCGTTCCCTTTAAATTTCAACTGTATTCCCTTGTTAACCAGGTGGGCGCCTAATTGCCAAAACTTTAACTGTATTCCCTTGTTCTCCAGGTGGGCGCCTGATTGCCAAAACTTTAACCATATTTCCTTGTTCTCCAGGTGGGAGCCTGATTGCCCAAACTTGAACTGTATTCCCTTGTTCTCCAGGTGGGTTCCTGATTGCCAAATCATGAACTTTATTCCTTTGGAACATGATTTGCTTTCCCTAGAAACTCGAACTGTTTTCCCTTGTTCTCCGGGTGGGCGCCTCATCGCCAAAACATGAACTGTATTCTCTTGTTCTCCAGGTGGGCGCCTGATTGCCAAAACTTTAACTGTATTCCCTTGTTCTCCAGGTGGGCGCCTGATTGCCAAAACTTGAACTGTATTCCCTTGTTCTCCAGGTGGGCGCCTGATTGCCAAAACATGAACTGTTTTCCCTTGTTCTCCGGGTGGGCGCCAGATCGCCAAAACTTGAACTGTATTCCCTTGTTCTCCAGGTGGGCACCTTATTGCCAAAACTTGAACTGTATTCCCTTGTTCTCCAGGTGGGCGCCTGATTGCCAAAACTTGAACTGTATTCCCTTGTTCTCCAGGTGGGCGCCTGATTGCCAAAACTTGAACTGTATTCCCTTGTTCTCCAGGTGGGCGCCTGATTGCCAAAATTTTAACCATATTCCCTTGTTCTCCAAGTGGGCACCAGATTGCCAAAACTTTAACTGTATTCCCTTGTTCTCCAGGTGGGCGCCTAATTGCCAAAACTCGAACTATATTCCCTTGTTCTCCAGGTGGGCGCCTGATTGCCAAAACTCGTACTGTATTCCCTTATTCTCCAGGTGGGTGCCTGATAGCCGAAACTTGGATTGTATTCCCTTGTTCTCCAAGTGGGCGCTTGATTGCCAACACTTGAACTGTATTCCCCTGTTCTCCAGGTGGGCGCCTGATTACCAAAACTTGAACTCTATTCCCTTGTTCTCCAGGTGGGCGCCTGATTGCCGAAACTTGAACTGTCCTCCCATGTTCTCCAGGTGGGCGCCTAATTGCCGAAACTTGAACTGTATTCCCTTGTTCTCCAGGTGGGCGCCTGATTGCTAATACATGAACTGTATTCCCTTGTTCTCCAGGTGGGCACCTGATTGCCAAAACTTTAACTATATTCCCTTGTTCTCCAGGTGGGCGCCTGATTGCAAAAACTTGAACTGTATTCCCTTGTTCTCCAGGTTGGCACCTGATTGCCAAATCTTGAACTGTATTCCCTTGTTCTCCAGGTGGGCGCCTGATTGCCAAAACTTGAACTGTATTCCCTTGTTCTCCAGGTGGGCGCCTGATTGCCAAAACTCGAACTTTATTCCCTTGTTCTCCAGGTGGGCGCCTGATTGCCAAAACTTTAATTGTATTCCCTTGTTCTCCAGGTGGCACTTGATTCCACAAACTTAAACTATTTTCCCTTGTTCTCCGGGTGGGCGTCTGATTGCCGAAACATAAAATGTATTCCCTTGTTCTCCAGGTGGGCACCTGATTGCCCAAACTTAAACTGTATTCCCTTGTTCTACAGGTGGGCGCCTGATTGCCAAAACATGAACTGTATTCCCTTGTTCTCCAGGTGGGCGCCTGATTGCCGAAACTTGAACTATATTCCCTTGTTCTCTATGTGGGCGGCTGATTACAGAATCTTGAACTGTATTCCCTTGTTCTCCAAGTGGGCGCCTGATTGCCGAAACTTGAACTTTCTTCCCTTGTTCTCCAGGTGGGCGCCTGATAGCCGAAACTTGAACGATCTTCCCTTGTTCTCCAGGTAGGCACTGATTGCCAAAACTAGAACTGTATTCCCCTGTTCTCCAGGTGGGCGCCTGATTGCCGAAACTTGAACTGTATTCCCTTGTTCTCCAGGTGGGCGCCTGATTGCCAAAACTCGTAGTGTATTCCCTTATTCTCCAGGTGGGCGCCTGATTGCCAAAACTTGAATTGTATTCCCTTGTTCTCCAGGTGGGCGCCTGATTCCCAAAACTTGAATTGTACTCCCTTGTTCTCCAGGTGGGCGCCTGGCTGCAAAAACTTGAATTGTATTCCCTTATTCTCCAGGTGGGCGCCTGATTGCCAAAACATGAACTGTATTCTTGTTCTCCAGGTGGGCGCCTGATAGCCAAAACTTGAACTGTATTCTCTTGTTCTCCAGGTGGGTGCCAGATTGCCAAAACATGAACTTTTTCCCTTGTTCTCCAGGTGGGCGCCTGATTGCCAAAACTCGAACTGTATTCCCTTGTTCTCCAGGAGGGCGCCTGATTGCCAAAACTTTAACCATATTCCCTTGTTCTCCAGGTGGGCACCTGATTGCCAAAACTTTAACTATATTCCCTTGTTCTCCAGGTGGGCGCCTGATTGCCAAAACTTGAACTCTATTCCCTTGTTCTCCAGGTGGGCGCCTGATTGCCAAAACTTGAATTGTATTCCCTTGTTCTCCAAGTGGGCACCTGATTGCCAAAACTTGAAATGTATTCCCTTGTTCTCCAGGTGGGCGCCTGATTGCCAAAACTTGAACTGTATTCCCTTGTTCTCCAGGTGGGCGCCTGATTGCCAAAACATGAACTGTATTCCCTTGTTCTCCAGGTGGGCGCCTGATTGCCAAAACATGAACTCTATTCCCTTGTTCTCCGAGTGGGCGCCTGATTACCAAAACTTGAACTGTATTCCCTTGTTCTCAAGGTGGGCGCCTGATTGCAGAAACTTGAACTGTATTCCCAGGTGGGCGCCTGATTGCCGAAACTTTAATTGTATTCCCTTGTTCTCCAGGTCGGCGCCTGATTGCCAAAACTTGAACTGTATTCCCTTGTTCTCCAGGTCGGCGCCTGATTGCCAAAACTTGAACTGTATTCCCTTGTTCTCCAGGTCGGCGCCTGATTGCCAAAACTTGAACTGTATTCCCTTGTTCTCCAGGTGGGCGCCTGATTGCCAAAACTAGAACTGTATTCCCTTGTTTTCTAGGTGGGCGCCTGATTGCCAAAACTTGAACAGCATTCCCTTGTATTCCAGGTGGGCGCCTAATTGCCAAAACTCAGACTGTATTCCCTTGTTCTCCAGGAGGGCGCCTGATTGCCAAAACTTGAACAATATTCCCTTGTTTTCCAGGTGGGCGCTTGATTGCCAAACCTCGAACACTATTCCCCTGTTCTCCAGGTGGGCGCCTGATTGCCAAAACTCGAACAGTATTCCCTTATTCTCCAGGTGGGCGCCTGATTGCCAAAACTAGAACTGTATTCCCCTGTTCTCCAGTTGGGCGCCAGATTGCCGAAACTTGAACTGTATTCCCTTGTTCTCCAGGTGGGCACCTGATTGCCATAACATTAACTATATTCCCTTGTTCTCCAGGTGGCCTCCTGATTGCCAAAACTTGAACTATATTCCCTTGTTCTCCAGGTGGGCGCCTGATTGCAAAAACATGAACTATATTCCCTTGTTCTCCAGGTGGGCGCCTGATTGCCCAAACTTGAACTGTATTCCCTTGTTCTCCAAGTGGGCACCTGATTGCCAAAACTTGAAATGTATTCCCTTGTTCTCCAGGTGGGCGCCTGATTGCCGAAACTTGAACTGTATTCCCTTGTTCTCCAGGTGGGCGCCTGATTGCCAAAACTTGAACTGTATTCCCTTGTTCTCCAGGTGGGCGCCTGATTGCCAAAACATGAACTGTATTCCCTTGTTATCCAGGTGGGCGCCTGATTTCCAAAACTCGAACTATATTCCTTTGTTCTCCAGGTGGGCGCCTGATTGCCAAAACTTTACCCATATTCCCTTGTTCTCCAGGTGGGCACCTGATTGCCAAAACTTTAACTGTATTCCCTTGTTCTCCAGGTGGGCACCTGATTGCCAAAACTTTAACTATATTCCCTTGTTCTCCAGGTGGGCGCCTGATTGCAAAAAACTTGAACTGTATTCCCTAGTTCTCCAGGCAGGCGCCTGATAGCCAAAACTTGAACTGTATTCCTTTGAAACTTGAACTGCTTTCCCTTGAAACTTGAACTGTATTCCCCTGTTCTCCAGGTGGGCGCCTGATTGCAAAAACTTGAACTGTGTTCCCCTGTTCTCCAGGTGGGCGCCTGATTGCAAAAACTTGAACTGTGTTCCCTTGTTCTCCAGGTGGGCGCCTGATTGCCAAAACTTTAACTGTATTCCCTTGTTCTCTAGGAGGGCGCCTAATTGCCAAAACTTTAACCATATTCCCTTGTTCTCCAGGTGGACACCTGATTGCCAAAACTTTAACTATATTTGCTTGTTCTCCAGGTGGGCACCTGATTGCCAAAACTTGAACTGTATTCCCTTGTTCTCCGGCCGTGTTCCTGATTGCTAAAACTTGAACTATATTCCTTTGAAACATGATTTTCTTGCCCTTGAAGCTCGAACTATTTTCCCTCGTTCTCTGGGTGGGCGCCAGATCGCCAAAACTTGAACTGTATTCCCTTGTTCTCCAGGTGGGCGCCTGATTGCCAAAACTTAAACTGTATTCCCTTGTTCTCCAGGTGGGCGCCTGATTGCCAAAACCTGAACTGTATTCCCCTATTCTCCAGGTGGGCGCCTGATTGCCAAAACTTTAACTGTATTCCCTTGTTCTCCAGGTGGGCGACTGATTGCCAAAACTTGAACTGTATTCCCTTGTTCTCCAAGTGGGCATCTGATTGCCAAAACTCGAACTGTATTACCTTATTTTCCAGGTGTGCGCCTAATTGCCAAAACATGAACTGTATTCCCTTGTTATCCAGGTGGGCGCCTGATTGCAAAAACTCGAACTGTATTCCCTTGTTTTCCAGGAGGGTGCCTGATTGCCAAAACTTGAACTGTATTCCCTTGTTCTCTAGGTGGGCGCCTGATTGCCAAAACTTGAACTGTGTTCCCTTGTTCTCCAGGTGGGCGCCTGATTGCCAAAACTTGAACTGAATTCCCCTATTCTCCAGGTGGGCGCCTGATTCCCAAAACTTTAACCATATTCCCTTGTTCTCCAGGTGGGCACCTGATTGCCAAAACTTTAACTATATTCCCTTGTTCTCCAGGTGGGCGCCTGATTGCCAAAACTTGAACTGTATTCCCTTGTTCTCCGGGTGGGTGCCTGATTGCCAAAAATTAAACTATATTCCTTTGAAACATGATTTGCTTTCCCTTAAAACTCGAACTATTTTCCCTTGTTCTCCGGGTGGGCGCCTGATCGCCAAAACTCGAACTGTATTCCCTTGTTCTCCAGATGGGCGCCTAATAGCCAAAACTTTAACTATATTCCCTTGTTCTCCAGGTGGACACCTGATTGCCAAAACTTTAACTATATTCCCTTGTTCTCCAGGTGGACACCTGATTGCCAAAACTTTAAGTGTATTCCCTTGTTCTCCAGGTGGGGCCCGATTGCCAAAACTTGAACTGTATTCCCTTGTTCTCCAGGTGGGCGCCTGATTGCAAAAACTTGAACTGTGTTCCCCTGTTCTCCAGGTGGGCGCCTGATTGCAAAAACTTGAACTGTATTCTTGTTCTCCAGGTGGGCGCCTGATAGCCAAAACTTGAACTGTATTCTCTTGTTCTCCAGGTGGGTGCCAGATTGCCAAAACATGAACTTTATTCCCTTGTTCTCCAAGTGGGTGCCTGATTGCCAAAACTTGAACTGTATTCCTTTGAAACATGAACTGCTTTCCCTTGAAACTTGAACTGTATTCCCCTGTTCTCCAGGTGGGCGCCTGATTGCAAAAACTTTAACTGTATTCCCTTGTTCTCCAGGAGGGCGCCTGATTGCCAAAACTTTAACCATATTCCCTTGTTCTCCAGGTGGGCACCTGATTGCCTAAACTATAACTATATTCCCTAGTTCTCCAGGTGGGCGCCTGATCGCAAAAACTTGAACTGTATTCCCTTGTTCTCCTGGTGGGCGCCTGATAGCCAAAACTTGAACTGTATTCCTTTGAAATATGAACTGCTTTCCCTAAAAACTTGAACTGTATTCCCCTGTTCTCCAGGTGGGCCCCTGATAACCAAAACTTTAACTGTATTCCCTTGTTCTCCAGGAGGGCGCCTGATTGCCAAAACTTTAACCATATTCCCCTGTTCTCCTGGTGGGCACCTGATTGCCAAAACTTTAACTACATTCCCTGGTTCTCCAGGTGGGCGTCTGATTGCAAAACCTTGAAATTTAATCCCTTGTTCTCCAGGTGGGCGCCTGATAGCCAAAACTTGAACTGTATTCCTTTGAAACATGAACTGCTTTCC
>NW_017671984.1:0-4508 GCF_001879085.1 Nicotiana attenuata
GTATCAAGAAAGATCATAGATGAAAGCTATGTGATTTTGCAAGTAAGGATTAATTGCATCTGGATAAGTAGGTTTCCCTTTGAACTTTCCGTAGTGAACATATATCGGATATACTCGGTCAATCGGTAGATTTGATATCTTTGAACCGTCGAACTTTAGTGTATACCTAGACAACCATATGTCACAAAACCAACCCTTAACCGTCTTTTGGTTCTCATTGTTGTGTTCGTTTTAGCCATGAACACCGCCTGGTTTCATAAGTGCGTAGAGAATTGGCCTTACAGAATTCTTACTGAAGCGGCTTCCACTTCACACTTACATAGGTGATTCCTAAACGTGTAATCCTTTAGATTGACACTATTTGATAAATACCTCATCAAACTTAGGTAATCATTAAAGAACGTCTAAAGTTCTATCCTTGTTACTGAACATTGTCTTCATCACGAGAAGGGACCAAAGATTTTACTTTGACAATGTTGAACCGGTCAATCACAACTTTGTTTGAGCTCCTTGAACCTAGATCTCGGAACATCCAAAATTCTAGGTAGAGTTACCGCCATGTTGACTTGTCCTCGGCCATAGTCCCATTCCCTTAGATGATTTCTCAACTCCCTCTCTAGTTAAGCCTTTTGTAAGCGGATCCGCCACATTATCCTTTGATCTTACATAATCAATAGTGATAATTCCACTAGAAAGTAGTTGTCTAACGGTGTTATGTCTTCGTCGTATATGACGAGACTTTCCGTTATACATAACGCTCCCTGCCCGTCCTATTGCAGCCTCACTATCGCAATGTATGCAAATAGGAGCCAAAGGTTTTGGCCAGAACGGAATGTCTTCTAAGAAATTTCGAAGCCATTCAGCTTCTTCACCGACTTTATCCAAAAGCTATAAACTCTGATCCATTGTAGAGCTGTCACGACCCGGATTTTTCCCACCATCGGGCGTCGTGATGGCGCCTACTAACGGAGCTAGTGACACCAGATTTTGGGTAGGGATGTGTTTCAAACTTCTGCATTTTTATATCAGTTTGTTAAACTTAAAGTCTTCCGCGCTTATATTCCGGTCAGCCAGAGACCGCATGCTTTGGATATTCAGGCCTTGGCCAATCGATTTGTGAGGTTGGACATTTCTGAGCCTAGCAGAGTGTTAGCTTGTACGGTCGCTCGTTCTTCATTATTGGAGCGTATCCGTGATCGGCAGTTTGATGATCCCCATTTGTGTGTCCTGAGAGACACAGTGCAGCGTGGAGGTGCCACGAAGGTGACTTTAGATGCGGATGGTGTTTTGAGGTTGCAGGGGCGAGTATGTGTGCCCAATGTTGATGGTATTCGAGAGTTGATCTTAGCGGAGGCCCATAGTTCTCGGTATTCTATTCACCCGGGCGCCGCGAAGATGTATCAGGACTTGCGGCAGCATTACTGGTGGCGTAGGATGAAGAAGGACATTGTTGCATATGTGGCTCGATGTTTGAACTGTCAGCAGGTTAAGTATGAGCATCAGAGACCTGGTGGGTTGTTTCAGAGGATTGAGCTTCCCGAGTGGAAGTGGGAGAGGATTACCATGGATTTCGTTACTGGACTTCTGATGACTCGGAAGAAGTTTGATGCTATTTGGGTCATTGTTGATAGGCTGACCAAGTCAGTGCATTTTATTCCTGTTGCAGCCACTTATTCATCGGAGAGGTTAGCTGAGATCTATTATCCGAGAGATTGTTCGCCTTCATGGGGTGCCGGTATCTATCATTTCGGATCAGGGTACGCAGTTTACCTCGCGCTTCTGGAGAGCAGTTCAGCATGAGTTGGGCACCCAGGTTCAGTTGAGCACAGCGTTCCATCCTCAGACGGACGGCCAATCCGAGAGGACCATTCAGATATTGGAGGATATGCTCCGAGCCTGTGTCATTGATTTCGGAGGCTCGTGGGACCAGTTCTTACCTTTAGCAGAGTTCGCCTACAACAAAAGCTACTAGTCCAGCATTCAGATGGCTCCATATGAGGCGTTGTATGGTAGGCGATGTCGGTCTCCAGTCGGATGGTTTGAGCCGGGAGAGGCTCGGTTATTGGGTACAAATTTAGTTCAGGAGGCCTTGGATAAGGTCAAGATCATTCAGGACAGGCTTCATTCGGCTCAGTCGCGGCAAAAGTGTTATGCAGATCGTAAGGTTCGAGATGTAGCTTTCATGGTTGGTGAGCGGGTCTTGCTCCGAGTGTCGCCTATGAAGGGCGTGATGAGATTTGGGAAGAAGGGCAAGCTTAGACCTAGGTTCATTGGCCCATTTGAGATTCTCGATCGTGTGGGAGAGGTGGCTTACAGACTTGCCTTGCCGCCCAGCTTGTCAGCCGTGCATCCAGTGTTTCATGTGTCCATGCTTCGGAGGTATCACGGCGATCTAGCCCACGTGTTAGATTTCAGCACTGTCCAGTTGGACAAGGATCTGTCTTACGAGGAGGAGCCGATAGCCATTCTAGACCGGCAGGTTCGACAGTTGAGGTCGAAGAGTTTTCCATCAGTGTGTGTTCAATGGAGAGGTCAGCCTCCTGAGGCATCGACCTGGGAGTCCGAGTCTGATATGCGGAGCCGTTATTCTCACCTATTTCCTGACTCAGGTACTTCCTTCTTTGTCCGTTCGAGGACGAACGGTTGTTTTAGAGGTGGAGAATGTGACGACCCAAAGGAGTCATCACCGTGGTTCTCCCTTTTTCCGCGCTTCCGAGGCCTTGGAAACCTCACTTTTGGTTGCCTCGATTTGCGTGCGCACTCCAGGCGCGAAGCCGGAAAATTTTTATGTTAAAATATATGAATTCTATGAAAAATTTGGTGAATTATGATATTAATATTGATATAGTTGACTTTGGTCAACATTTTGGGTAAACGAACCCGGACCCGTGATGTGACGGTCCCGGAAGGTCCGTAGAAAAATATGGGACTCGGGCATGTGCCCGGAGTCGAAATCCGAGGTCCAGAACCCCGGTAAAAGAATTTTTCTGATAAATTGTTTTCTGAAATTAATAAGGAAAAATGGAAATGAAAATGAGTTAGAAAATATAGGTATCGGGCTTGTATTTTGGTTCCGACGCCCGGTACAGGTCTTAAATATGCGTTAAGCGCTTCCTGTGAAATTTGGTCGAAATCGGACATCGTTTGACGTGTTTCGGACCTAAATAGCTAAGTTGAAGGTTTATGAACTTTGAAATGAAAATTATGAGTTTTGGGGATTGATTCTTTGATTTTGATGTTATTTTAGCGATTTGATCGCTCGAGCAAGTTCGTAGGATGATATTGAGTTAGTGTGTATGTTTGGTTGGGAGCCCCGAGGGCTCGGGAGTGTTTCGGAGGTGGTTCGGGGTGTTTTACACTTGGAAAAGTTAGCAGATTTTCTGCAATTTCTGCACAGGTCTATTGTTCTACGCGAACGCGACCTTGTCCCGCGTTCGCGATGCCTTGTACCCCAGCCTTCTTCGCGTTCGCGTGAAAGGCCACGCGTTCGCATAGCTTCCCTTGCCCCCCTTCTTCGCGTTCGCATACCAGTCTCGCGAACGCATAGGCCAATATCTGGAACCCCAACTGTCATTCATCGCGTTCGCGAGCCTCCCTCGCGTTCGCTATAAGCCTGCCCAGACCCCCAGCATTTTCTTCTACGCGTTCGCCTTCCCCTTCACGCGAACGCGATGCCTGCCCATTTTCCTTCATCGCGAATGCGATCGGGGTGTCGCGAACGCGATGAACAATTTTGCCCAGTTATTTTAAAAGCCTAAAACAGTAGCCATTACGGGATTTTGCCATCTTCTTCACACGAACCTCTCTCTCAAATCCTCCATAGATGAAATTCAAGTTCCCTTTCCTCCACAACTCGTTGGGTAAGTAATCCTAACATCGTTTCCTCATTATTTTATCATCTAATCACTAAATTCTAGGCCTAAGAACATGAAATCAAGGTAGAAATTAGGGCTTTTGGGTAGAGTTAGGTTTTTGAAAACTTTGGGCGATTCAACCTCAATTTGGGGTCGGATCTTGAAACAAATTATATATTTGAACTCGTGGGGTTATGGGTGATTGGAATTTGGTCCGAGCCTCGAGTTCGGACCATGTGGGCCCGGTGTCGGATATTGCTATTTTTGGAAGAATGGTAGGAAATTCATTTCTAGGCTATGGGATTATGTTGTTGAGCCTCATTTGATATTATTGAATTAATTATGATTAGATATCATTGTTTCGGAGTCGAATTCTAGAGGAAAGGCGGTGTTAGAGGCTTGATTGCTATTTTCGGACCGAGGTAAGTGTTTGATCTAACTTTGGCTTGAGGGAATAGGATTAGAGTATCATAAATGCTATTTGCTAATTGATTAAGTACGGTGTATAGGCGTGGTGACGAGTGTCTATACACCGGAGTCTAGCATGACCGTGGGTCCTTGTTTGTACTTGTTTTTGAGATAATTTGGAACTCTTCTAAGCTACAACATATTTTTCTGCAAATGTGAAGAGTTTGAGGATAAGTTGTAAAATAT
>NW_017671984.1:5526-6704 GCF_001879085.1 Nicotiana attenuata
ATTCTATAGTAGTCCGTGAGCTAGTGACACCAGATTTTGGGTAGGGATGTGTTTCAAACGTCCGCATTTTTATATCTTTTTGTTAAACTTAAAGTCTTCCGCATTTCTTTAACTGTTGTTAGTATATTATATTGTTGAGGTTGGATGGCGAATGTTTAATGTATGGCTGGCCTAGCTCCGTTAGTAGGCGCCATCACGACGCCCGATGGTGGGAAAAATTCGGGTCGTGACAAGAGCGAGCAATGCACGTTTGTTTGGAAGACTTCCAAGATACTGCTCCTCCACCAATAGTAAAAACATATCCACTTTTGGACTTTGTTTCTGTTGAGCCGGTTATCCAATTTGCATCACTATATCCTTCGATAACCGCAGGATATTTATTGTAGTGCAAAGCGTAGTCTTGGGTATATTCCAAATATCCCAGAACTCGTTTCATTGCTACCCAGTGATGTTTGTTGGGATTACTTGTGAATCGACTAAGTTTACTTATCGCACAAGCTATATCAGGTCGTGTACAGTTCATGATGTACATTAAGCTTCCCAACACACGAGCATACTCCAATTGAGACGTACTTTCACCTTTATTCTTTATGAGATGATGATTTAAGTCAATTGGAGTTCTTGCACTTCTAAATTCCAAGTGTTTGAATTTTTCAAGTACCATTTTCTCGTAATGTGATTGAGACAAAGCTAGACCTTGAGGAGTCCTCTGGATTTTAATTCCTAGAATTACATCGGCAACTCCTAAGTCTTTCATATCAAACTTACTAGCAAGCATGCGTTTAGTAGCTTGAATGTCGGCAATGTCTTTGCTCATTATTAGCATATCATCAACATATAAGCAAACAATGACTACATGATTTGGAACGTTCTTAATGTAAACACATTTATCACATTCATTAATCTTAAAGCCATTTGACAACATTGTTTGGTCAAATTTCGCATGCCATTGTTAGGGTGCTTGTTTTAGTCCATAAAGAGACTTAACAAGTCTACACACCTTCTTTTCTTTTTCCGGAACCACAAACCCTTCAGGTTGGTTCATGTAAATTTCTTCCTCAAGATCACCATTTAAGAAGGCTGCTTTTACATCCATTTGATGGATTTGAAGACCATACAAGGCGGCTAACGCTATTAGCATCCGAATGGATGTAATTCTTGTTACCGGCGAGTATGTG
>NW_017671984.1:11362-20581 GCF_001879085.1 Nicotiana attenuata
TAAAATTATAGATAAAGCTTTGATAAGTGAATATATGTTTAGTAAATATTGAAAAAATTGACAAACATATGATCTATTAAAATATTCTAATGGGAGAATTTTTTTAGTAACACATGATAGTTATTTTCTTAGTCGTCTAACAATAGTTTTTCGTTAATGTACGCTTTCAAGGTTAAAACATGAGAGGATCCCAAATCTTTCTACATTTTCTAAAGAAAATTCAATATAAGATTTTAAAATATAAATAAAATTTATATATTTATATGTCGGTTTGGTTCGGATTTTTTTTACTCAATACCAAACCAAGTCAAACCAAATCTAGTCGAGTTTTTTAATTGGTTTGGTTTCGGTTTGGTGTGATTTTGCGGTTCGGTTTGAACACCCCTACTTACATATGAAGTTAGGAAGATATATCATAGTCATTCCTTCTTTATTATTTTTCTTTTTTGCGAAGTATAACTTCTTTTTTCATAGGTACTATCATTTGATCGCCGACTACGGCTTCATGTATTATTTACTTGGACCTAAATGTCTGTCGCGAAATTATGGCACTAATTGTTCGATATAACATATAGATGGAACTTATAATTTAAATATTACCGGAAAATCCATAAGTAAACATGACGTGTCTTAAAGTAATGTTATTGGCTCTTATCGTATTAAGTAATTCAAATATTAGAAACTAATGAAGTATTTGTGCAAAATAAAATTGAGTTAATTTTTCTATGGTCATTGAACTTTTGTGTTTGTTATCCAAAAGTCACTTTTTTTTGTTACGTAAAAATCATTCAACTTTGCTCTAGTTATCACAAAAAGACATATTTTTACTTGAATTGCCTATTATGCCCTTGATATTATATAAACCTTCATATTTATGTAATACCTTCTATATTATTAACTATATAATATATTTTTAACTATGTATTTTATTTATAAATAAAATAACTTAATATTATTTTATTTACTATTTTATAATATATTCGTATATTTAATTTTTTCTTAATGTTAATTTTAAAAATATATTAGTAGCGTTATTAAATTTGTAAGTAACTTTGATATATATATATATAGTAGCAGAGAAATAAATCGGCAAGTACATTTCCGTGAAAAAATTCGCAGGTAAACAAACGAAGAAAATGAGGAAAATATTATATGTTAATCTGAAGGAAAATCCCTAGGTACTACATACGAATTTAGCTGGGGATATTTTCTTGGGGATTTACCTGGGCAATTGGTTATTGGGAAATTACATTACTAGAAATTTGGAAAAAACCGTCCAAAAAAATGACCAAAGTTGGTCGATAATGGCCAATAATCGTCCAAAACGCGACCAACTTTGGTCGGTCAATTAAATTCAAAAAAAGGAATTGTTTAAAAAAAAGTTGTTTTATAATGCTACTAATATATCTTGAAAATTAAAGTTAAGAAAAAATTAAATATACGATATATTATAAAAATAATAAATAAAATAATATTAGGTTATTTTATTTATAAATAAAATATATAGTTAAAAATATATTATATAGTATATAATATAGAAGGTACTACGTAAATATGAAGGTTTATATAATATCAAGGGTATAATAGACTTTCAAAGTAAAAATGTGACTTTTGTGATAACTAGAGCAAAGTAAAATGATTTTTGTGTAATAAAAGAAAGAAAAGTGACTTTTGTGTAATGAACACAAAGTTGAATGATTTTTACGTAAAAAAAAAAAAACTTTTGGGTAACAAACACAAAAGTTCAATAACCATAGGTAAAATTATCTCAAAATAAAATCCTTAACAAACTTTGAAACAAGATGACTTTCATTGTACTCTTCGTGTGAATGGAACTTTTTCAAAATGCGTTTGGTCGTAATGTCGTATCATTGACGTCACAATTTTTTACAATAGAAATAGTAGTATATAGAAATTATTTCCACAGGAACATTAATGTCAACAATACCAAAATAACCAAAATGAGAGAATCGACTCTAATCAAATGAAAATAGAGATTTTTTTTTTTTTTTAAATCACGTAGACTTTGAAATCTTCAAATGGATTAGTTTAATTTAATATGAGTTGTGGTTTTGAAATTGTCAAACTGTGGTTCAGACTGAATCAATTATATATTTACTAATACATGGTTTTACCTTATCTTGTATGAAAAATAAAAAATAAAATAAAATAGGTATAATAGCTAATAAACCTTCAAATTCTTCATGTCCTCGTGCTTCTTAAGACAATTCATCCTGCTTTCTGTTTTGTTTTCTAGTGTTTAATGTCTTTTTCTACCCTGAACAGAATGGTTGAGAATTTTTTGTCGTCGTAATGTTTTCTATGATATACAAAAATGCAACTCTTTTTCTTGGAACCACCCAAGTTCTAAATTCATAATTTTGCGTGTAAATTTTATTAATACTCAAAAATAACAGTACAACTGTACAAGTAAAATCAATTATTCCAAATATGATTCATGGTTTTTTGTCTTTCTTTTTATTACGTATCTTTTATGAAATCGATAGTGCCATAAATTCTATAGGCGAGTTGGAATTCTTTTTTGGGATAATTGGCACTATTGTGCAGTGTAGGCCGTGGAGTGTTACTTATGGTCGATTGGTAGGATGCATTAGAGAAAATAATATATGTATTAGTTTTTGGTATTATTAATCCTTTGTTTGGTATACTTTTTCAATCTATGTATTACTAATGCAAGTATTAAGTATACAATCTATTTGGTATTATCCTATGTATAATTAATACATAGCAAACCATGGTATTAGCAATACCAAGGCTATTAATATATGCCTTAGCATGGTTAAAGATAAAATTATCCTTAAAGTCCGTAAAAGCTAAAGAATGTGGAAGACGTTTTTGTAAACGACTAATTTTCTTAAAAATTGTGCAATACATTTCAATTTTTAATACACCACACCAAAAACAATGGATAGCAAATAATCTCTGCATAACTAATGCTTGCATTACTAACCCATGCATTATTAATCCCTACATTACTAATATATGTTATTCATCACTATTCTTATACACCCTACCAAACGACCCTTTAATGGTTTAACCTTTTCAAAATTAGTCGTGCAGCAACCCCAATGTGATGACCCGAAAGGTCATATTATGCTTTAGAAATCAATTATGCGTTTTTAGCCTTAAAAATCTCATTTTACCCTCGATTTGCATGCACAGTCCAGGCGTATTTTCGGAAAGCTTTTATGTTAAAAGTTGATAAAAATAAGAGATTTTGCCTAAAAACGTCATCTGAGTTGATTTCGGTCAATATTTTTGGTAAACGGACCCGGATTCGTGATTTGACGGTCCCGGTAGTCCATATCATGATTTGGAACTTGAGCGTATGCCCAAAATTGAAATCGAAAGTCCTTAGCCCGAGATATCAGACTTTGTCGAAATTTGAAAAAAAATTAAAGGCTTAACGAAATAGAAATGTTTGACCAAGGTTTGACTTTGGATATCGGGTCCATATTTTGGTTCCGGAATCCGGTATAGGTCCAATACCATATTTATGACTTGTCTGTGAAATTTGTTGTGAAACAGAGTTGGTTTGACGTGATTCGGAAGTCTAGTTGAGAAATTAGAAGTTTCAAAATTTTCTTTAAAATTTCATTTGATTTGGTGCTAAATTCGTAGTTCTAGGTGTTATTTTGGCGATTTGATCGCGCGAGCAAGTTTGTATGATGTTTTTAGACTTTTGTGCACTTTTAATTTAGAGCCCCGAGGGCTCGGATGAGTTTCGGATAGGCTACAGAGTGAAACTGGACTTAGAGAATATTGCTGGTATATCTGATCTTGTTGCAGGCCTCTGATATCGCATTTGCGAGATCAAGCATCGCATATGCGACCTCTGAGGGGTTTGCGAGCTTCTCATCGCAAATGCGAAGAGAAGCTGGGCCAATAGTTTCCGCATTTGCGAATTTTTCTTCGCATTTGCGAAGGGAGTCTGGGAAGGGCAGTGATTGCAAAAGCGATCATTGAGTCGCATTTGCGGAGATTCAAGTTCGCATTTGCTACCTTATCTTCGCATTTGCGAAGTCAGTAGAAATGTGGGAGGTTCGCATTTGCGAAGCTTTTCTCGCATTTGCGGGCTTCGCACCCAGGTCGGATTTGCGACATCTGCAGCTGGTAAAACTTGACTTAGATGGGATTTTTGCTCATTTTTCAAAACTTTCAAAACAAGAAACCCTCTAGGAGATTTTCCAAAGACCATTTCTTCTCCAAAACATTGGTAAGTGATTCTCAACTAGTTTCTTTCAACCTTTCACTTTATTTTACAAGATTTCAACTTAAAAAAGGTTTTCACGGTGGAATTCAGGATTTTTAGGTAGAAACTAGGGATTTGATAAATTGTGGATTTAGACCTCAAATTGAGGTCGTATTCCAAAACCAATTATATATCCGGGCTTGGGGGTGAATGGGTAATCGGATTTTAGTCCGAATTTCGGGTTTGGGCCAAGTAGGCCCAGGTGTTGACTTTTGTTGACTTTTTCAATAATGACCTAAATTGAATTCTTTGCAATCGTGGGTAGTTCCTAAGGCTTAATTTGAATTGTTTGGTTGGTAATATGCTAGATTCTACTGTTTCAGAGGCTTGTTTGAGAGGAAAAGCCGTAGTTGAGCTTTGAGTTTGGCCATTGGAGCGAGGTAAGTGTCATGTTTAACCTTGGCTTGAGGGATTAGGTCTTATTTGCCTATTTGCTACGTATTTGAATGTTGAGTACAACGTATAGGTGAGGTGACGAGTACCAATGCGTTGTTGTCGAGTCATAGCATGCGAGTGAGTCTTATTCATGAAATTATAGCTTTCCGTGATCATATTACCCATGCTTAGACTAGTTTATCGTTATGTTGATCGTTCTTATTATATTTTGACGGATTTTTGGTATTGATTGAGTATTGATTCAAAGTTGAGGTTAGTATTGTGGAACCAAATGTTGAAGTAAGACTTGTTCTTGAAATTTCTATCTCCCCGTTGTTATTGTTCCTTGTTTTGGTGAGGGAGAGTGTTAATGTACGAAGGGTGATGTCGTGCCATGATTTGTGAGTGTTAATGTACGAAGGGTGATGTCGTGTCATATTGTGAATGTTAATGCACGAAGGGTGATGCCGTGCCATGACTTTGTGAGTGTTAATGCACGAAGAGTGATGCCATGCCGTTTCTTTTTTATTCATATGGTGAGGTTGAGAGAAAAAGCACAAAGAATGATGCTGTGTACTTTCTTGTGGTGGTTACTTGTCCTTATCTGTTCTAATTATATCGATTGATCAAAGTTCTTAATTCTGGTGTGATCCTTTATCTTGTGATCCCCTCGATATGTCCCCCTCCCAATATTACCCGTCTTGTTTATTTTATTGCTGTTATTGGTATATATATTGTTATTCTGCACATGTTTGTTTTGTGGGTGTCTTGTCTTAGCCTCATCACTACTTCGCCGAGGTTAGACTCGACACTTACCAGTACATGTTGGTCGGTTGTACTGATACTGCACTCTGCACTTTCTGTGCAGATTTCGGTACCGGTCCAAGCTGATCCTGAGTTAAGCTGTTGGCTTCATCTGATCGGAGACCCAAGGTAGACCTGTTGGCGTCCGCAGGCCCTGGCGTCCCCTTCTATATATTCTCTTTACTGTTTCTTTTGTATCGAAAACAGATATATTTCCTTCAGACATTTACTTGTAGTTAAATCTTAGAAGTTTGTGGATTGTGACTCCAGATTCTTGGTAGTTTTATATATTAAGATTGTTATGGATTTTCGCACTCTATTCAACTTGTTATGGTTTAATTGTTGTTAATCACTGAAAGGTTTAAGAATTGGTTTAATGATCTCTAACATTGGCTTGCCTAGCAAGTGAAATGTGAGGCGCCATCACGGTCCCGATGGTGGGAATTCCGGATTGTGACAAGTTGGTATCAGAGCACTAGGTTGCCTAGGTCTCACAATTCACGAGCATGCTTAGTAGAGTCTGGGGGACCGGTACGGAGATGTCTGTACTTATCTCTCAGAGGCTACAGAGCTTAGGAACAAGTTCACTTCTATTCTTCTTTGTCGTGCAATTTTGTTCTCTCAATGCTAATCAAACTCTTCTACTCGTGTTCCTTCGCAGGTGGCGAGAACACGTACCGCATCTTTAGCTGAGCAGCAGCTAGAGCTCCCAGTGGCAGTTCCTACGAGGGGCAGAGGTCGAGGCCGAGGCAGGGCCAGGGCTCAGCCTAGAGCTTGAGCAGCAGCACCAGCGGCGGAGCCCCAGGTAGAGTTTGATGAGGAGGCTCCAGCTCGTTCCAGTAGGACCAGCTCAGGTCCCATAGGGGTTCATCGCCACCCCGATACTTTAGGATGCTTTGGTTCGTTTAGTGGGCCTCATGGAGAGTGTGGCACAGGCCGGCACATTTCCTGTAGCACCAGTCGTCTCTCAAGCTGAGGGAGGAGCACATACTCCCGCTACTCACACTCCACAGCAGATGGCTCCCTAGTTTCAGACTCTAGCAGCTCAGCCCGTTGGGTAGTTCAGCTGGGTGTTGCGGCATATACCGGTGATGGATCATCTATGTTATCTGAGGCTTTATGGAGATTGGATAGGTTTACCAAACTTTTCCCAGTTCACTTCAGCGGTGCATCTTCAGAGGACCCCCAAGACTATCTGGACAGCTGTCATGAGGTGTTACAGAACATGGGCATAGTGGAGACTCATGGGGTTGATTTCGCTGCACACTACTACAAAAAGGACCTTTAGCGGCAATTATTTAGTGGCAATAATGCAATTGCCGCTAATAGATTCTTTAAGCTGAAATATTAGCGGCACATGGTCATTAGCCACTAAAAAATATCCTTTTACCGACAATAAAAATAATTCCCACTACAAAGTACTAATTAAAATCAATTTTTATTATTTTATCTTTTCCTCCACACCCCAAAAAATAATAATCTTTCCCTCCAATTTTTATGGACAACAATGAATTATTCCCTCCAATTAGAAAATAAGAGGAAAACCTATTCCCTTGTTGAACAGGAATCGCGCCCAAAAACATCCAAAATTAATCGCGCCCAAACCTCAGGATTAATCGAGAAAATAAGAGGAAAACCTATTCCCTTGTTGAACAGGAATTGCGCCCAAAAACATCGAAAATTAATCGCGCCCAAAAACATCAGGATTAATCGAACAGAGTCACGACTTTGCAAGCCTACTTCGACCAGATTTCGATCATCTTTTTCCCTTGTTGAACGGATGCAGAATCGCACCAGATCCTACATCGAACAGGATTAACAAAGCCGCGACTCTGCTAGCCTACATCGATCAGGTCTAGATCAACTTTTTCCAGAGATAAATCCTCTTCTTCCCCAGGTATAACTTCTCTTATTACCCAGCAAGTGTGATTTAAATCGANACTTTTGTATGTTCTTTAGTGATTCAAGCGCTTCTAAGAGGTATAGGTTCAAACAATCAAGCTATTCAAACACAAAGATTTAGGTCATTATAGGGTTATCAAAGAACAGGCTTCAGGCTCAAAGAGGTTAACTATGGCGATATATACAAGTGGATTCACAATTATATAGGGCTGCATAAAGAAATGCCTCAATCATCTCTAAAACCAAACAACTTCTATTTCGCTTTGCAAACACACAGGGCAAGTTCTAGGTATCTCATGCAGGCACAGAATGCAAGTAATATCTCCCACACACTTAGCATGCAACTCATTCCGAATCAGTTCATCAACACACTCATACGAGCATTCAAGCAAGACAAGATGTGCAAAATTAAGGCATAGATTTACGAGTCCACAAGCGAGCCTAGACGTCACACTCTCAAGTTCGTTTTAGTTATTTGTAGGTGTGCACATCAGGGGTTGTATTCTAGCCTTCACCCATCTTAGTCCTAAAACTACAAAAGGAAAATCTACCTAACCCGGTTCAAGAAAAGCCCTTGAAAAAGAACCATGGTCAAAAGAAAAACCAAGGGAGAATTACTACACTACCTAAAAAATAAAATAAAATAAAGAAAAATCTACCTGGACTGCTTCCCTCAAGAGTACTGTCCAAGTGGTCCGTCCTCAGGAAGAGTCCTCTACAATTTTTTTTTTATTTGACTTTGACCCTCAAGAGACCCGTCGACAAGTGTCCGTCGTTGGGCCAAGTCAGTTACTTCTCATGTGAGTACAGTCAATCATACACACAATATCAATCTAATATTACAACATACTCAATGTCTATATACACTACAATACACTACCAGAGCAAGTCTCCCACCCCACACTTAAAATTATGGCATGTCCCCATGTCATATAAAAAATAAGAGGGTAAAAGAAACTCCCTGGCAGGCCAAAGGCCGAATCACTAGCAGCTCATGGGGTACTCAGGCTTCTCCCAAGCTTGGTCCTTCGTGCGGGTACCTCACACTTAGTTCCAACCATTTGATTTGTTGTTGCATCCTTCCAATACCTTTGCTTTCCATGCTCCTAGAAGAAGAAAAAAAAAATTGACACACTTTTCTCGCCACTTGGATGATATGAACTGGGCACCTAGCTTGGAATCAAGCTTGTGAGCTCGAGCGATCGGGGGTGGTACGTTAATGATCGAGCCAAGCTTTAAGTACTTCATTTTGCACTTCTTGGCTTTCATGTGAGGAATGTCATTTTGCCTCCTTGTTCCCTCAAATTGTAAGATGAATGGTGTTGCCTTTCCTCCTTGCAATCCCTCATTGAGTCGTGTAGATCAATTCCCATATTACCACACAAGTTCAATGTTGAAAAATGCTTGGAATGCGACTTCAAACCTTCATTTTGCAATTTTTCTCGGATTTTGACATCCTCTTTTTCCCCCGGGCTAGAGTCAATCTCAACCGAATTTTCATTTACACCGATTGACTCTAATCCTATTTTTTTCTTGGCATCATTAACACTCATGGAGTCGGTTGGCGGATGTTCAATTCTTGAATCCTCAAAGTAACGATCACTTTCTTCCTCGGAATTGGATTCTTCTTGGTTTTGATCAAGTGCCAAGGAAAGATTTTCGGCTTCCACATCTAAGGAAAGTTCTTGGCTCTCAATAACTTCCGAGGCTTTTTGGACCTCTAAAGCTTCAAGCATTTCTCCCATTTGTGAGTGACACCTTTCAAGTGCCAAGTCATTTCGGAGACTATTTTCCAAAAGCTCCTCCAAGGCACTTTGTTCTTTGATTCCTCTTCAATTAACATTCCAACATGAGCTTGAACTCTC